>NW_023458745.1:114053-115711 GCF_013731165.1 Rhagoletis pomonella
TTTTTGTGCAGCGTTAAACAAAAATCAACAAACTTTCGTAAAAATTTAGAGCTTTTTAAAATTATAACATATTTTTGAAATATTATGAGTATTCAGTTTTGTAGCCCATTCTATAGGCTTCACAGTTCTGAGAATTTAATTAATTATTCCAGACATAAAAATCTTTTGTATGAAAAATGAGCAGGAAATAATGCTACTCATACGCCGTGTACAAAAAATCCTTTCCCATTTTCATTTTACCACCCATTCCTTTCTTATTTGCCCATCGATTTTCTTCATTGGTAGCTTAATTTTTTTTTTAAAAACAGGCTTTCATACAAAATAAAAAAATTTACAGAAAAATTAAAATTTTTTATTATTCCTTTGTTAAAATTTGATCAAGTGGAACCACTCTCAAATTGCAAATATCGCATTAAGTTATCCATAGAGAAAAAAATGAACTTGATTTTCAAAATCACCGAGCAATTCCACATATGAATTGGATAGTGGCATCGGGTGTACAAACAAAATGTGAAGCTGATTTCGACATTTTGTTTCAAGATTTAGTATCGAAAATTGAATGTGAAGCTGATAGCACACGTTCAAGACATTTTTAAGACTTTTTCAAAACTTACAAATGCAAAACAAAAGTCAAAACAAAAAGAGAATAAAAAAAATTTAGCGCGGTGAATTTTCAGAGTTACATGTATGTTTTTAGTATTCATCACAAAATTGTACTAAAAAGATTTGCGTAGTAGTATGGCTGACTTCCAAAACGTCATTTGCTTTACATACGTACAAAGTATAATAGCCGTCATCGATTCGGCACTTCGCTGCTTGTTATGTTTAAGTGAAAGCAACAAAGTTGGCTATCAAAGATGGACGATAGCGAGTTTGGTTGTACCTCATTGAGCTCGTTCGTTTCGTCACTCGCTAACTGTTGGCGAATCGATGACGGCTAATGTCCCATAACGCCGCACTACAAAATAGACATGGGTAACACTGCTCTGCGCGGCGCAATTGCGTTAACACTGTAGCCGGAGTTGCAGCGCCAACACCAATATATGAAAAGCCCTAGCGCCATTAACACCAAGAAACACATGAGACACACACACAATTCGCCTTAATTATTTGAAAATAAACAAGCATTTGTTTTGGCTTTTGAGTGGTGAGAACGCCAGATACTTATGTACCTTGGCAAATTTAAATCTTTTACTCAAGAATGATGAGAATATCGTGGCATTTACTACAGGCTTTCCTAAAGTGGGTGCCGCAAGCGTAAGCATGGGGTGCCGCTAGTGGCTAAGGTATACTAGTGGTGCGGGCAAATTCTTTAAAAATCTCATACACAACACAAATGGCTTGCAGCAAAGGGATATTTCGCTTGGTTTGTCAAGCCGCTTGTGTGGTGTATTTCGCTCCTAAGCGTAGTTCCCCAGTACGTTTTGTCAACGAAAAATGGGATCAGAAAATTTTCAGAAAAATAGCCGTAAACGTACCCTTTTCACAACCGTTTTCGGCACTTTTGTAGACCTAATCTACATTTCATCCACCTTTCTTCCCGTTTTCGGATTCATTTTCGAATTTTTTGCTGGATGGGCTGTTTTCGTAACAAGCGCAGCAGCTTCACGTACGTGTATATGTTACTTATTCTTTGGAACTTCACAATCATACTGTGA
>NW_023458745.1:115811-116257 GCF_013731165.1 Rhagoletis pomonella
CTCTGGACCCGACAGCTTACCGACAGGCCCTGAATGGCATTCACAGGGAGTCAGTCTCGAGTTATGTAGACTCTAGACCTGTGAATGCCGTTCTAGGCATACCACCCCCGGACACAGACGAGACGGAGCTTCATCTGCCTCGGGAGACTCGTACAACACTAGCACAACTTCGCTCCGGCTACTGCAGCAGGTTAAACTCCTACCTGAGTAGATTGAATGAGGATGTGCCGAATGAGTGTCCGGCATGCGGAGAGACCCCACATGACTCGAAACATCTCTTCGCATGCCCGGAAAACCTCACAACCCTAACGGCCTTGTCCCTGTGGACCAACCCCACAGAAGCTGCACGCTTCCTAGGGTTGCCGTTAGTGGAACTTGACGACAACGACTGAGATACCAACCGTCCTGGGCGGGGTTGTTGTAGCCGCTACAACAACAACAACAAC
>NW_023458745.1:116267-120005 GCF_013731165.1 Rhagoletis pomonella
ACAACAAGATTTACTTTAAAATTAAGTAAACCGATGATTTCAAAAAATAAACCTTATCTCGCCTTTTTAAGCGCACACAAAATATATTGCAACTTATTTATCTCTTGTTTAATAACAAAAAAAAAAATGCAAATTTTCATAACATAATTGGAGCCGCAGTTCAGTTTCTGTGCACAGTCATTCTTATGTAGCAAATATACATGAACTTCAATAATATACTAATGGGTCGTATGAATAAAAACTAAGCTAGCTTATTTTTATTCATACTGCTAACAGGGATCGTCACTTAAATACAACAATTTGTTTGCGTTCTCTGACCGCTGGTGGATGGGTCGGGAAGGTAATTTTTAGCAACTGCTTTAAGTTGTTGTTGTTGTTGTAACGGCCACAACTTTAGGGAGGTAGTATTTCAATAATGAAAAATATCAGCACCTCTAAGAACTGTCTTTTATTTGTACATACATATGTACATATCGTCACCTGAACTTGCAAAAGACGTAACAAACATCGTCACTGAAATACAAAAAGTCGTAACTAATAAAAAATTCAAAATTCACTTTTGATTGATATGTCCATCATATATTATCGAATTACAACTCTCACATCATTTTATGAAAAAATAAATAAATTATTAGTCACGACTTCTTACATTTCAGTAACGATGTTGTTACGTCTTTTTTCATTTCAGGTGACGATATATTCATTAATTAAAATTTCAAATTCTGAGGTTCTCAGATGACAGTTGGCAGATTTCAATAAAAGGTATTTAAAACAGATTGGCAATAAATGTATGTAAGAATACTTACAGATGTTTGAATTATAATACGCGTTAAAAAAAAATCTAGATAGCGAAAAGATTCGGCTTCGGCAAAAACTTTATGAAAATATTGCCGATTAGCCGGCATACCGAAGCCGAACGTTCGGTCGTGGACATTAGCCGAAAGAGGATGGACGCCGCTTTATGAAAAGTGGTAATAAGGGTATTTAAAAAGTTGTTTAGCTTTTAGACACCTTTCCTTCCGCCGTTTAAAACCGTTTCATTTTTCAAAACCGAAACCGAAACCGTAACAGTTATCTAGACCTGAAAAGGAACGATACCGAAATCGTTTCAATCACGGGTTTCAATCGGTTTCCAGAAGTTTATAAAAATAATAAATAAGAATTGCTTTGAAATAAATTATTTATTTAACCAAAATCAGCAATTTTTTGCTCAAATTCTTGTCAAGTAGGAAATAAGTATGGCAAGGTAACTTTTCGCAAAAAGCTACTAAAATGGTGCCTAAAAAATTAAATCTCCAATCTGGTATCGGTTATTTGGATGAAGTCATTTTGATTTTCATTTTCACATGTATAGTTGTAAAGGGCACAGAAATGAAGGGGATTCATAACTAAACAAAAAAACAACAACCAAAAACCCAAAACCCAAAAAAAAAAAACAAAATTTGACAACAACAGCCACAACAACAGCAAGAACAGTAACAATAACACCCGCGGCTTCAAATGCGGTGGGCGCAACAGGAACACGCACAACAGAGGCACTGGAGACGCCAAGAGACGTTCCCACGACAGTCGGATCTACGTAACCGGAACGACCCAGATTTATATCTGGCCAAGGACTGTCACTCCAGCAACACTGCCCAAAAACCCTTTGGGGAACTTGTATGCTGCTACAACAACAACAACAACCAAGAGACAGCAGCGCGCGAGAAAGCCCAAGAAGTGCGGGGCGGAAAGGCAGTTTCCTAGACCAGCTAACCGCCGAGGAGGCATCGCTGTTCATCGAACATGCAAGGGACGATGACCAGCCAGGAACCAGTGCAGATGCGCTACGTCGCATGGGCCAGAGCAAAACAGGTAGTTTTAATAACAGAAATTTGACAGGAAATCACAATTTACCTGCCGAACTAGATCGGCCGCAACACCGGTCCGGCAGTTCTCTTTGCAGGTACAGAGAGACAGCAGCCACCGCACCGATGGTAGTCACCGCTCCAAGAACCGGTATCGCTCGGGTAGTCGGCGTCGCTCTACGAGTCGACACCGCTCAAAGAGCCGGCAGCGCTCCAAGAGCCGGTGCCGCTCCGAAAGCGGTCACCGGGCGGAGAAGGAGAGACTCCATAGGTCGCACAGCAGTAGCGCCTCAGCAGCGTCCGACGACTCCGGGTGGCAGAAGCAGAAGAGTAGGAAACACCGCAGGGCCAAGTCTCCTCCGATGCCGCGGCCAGGTCAACCGGGGTCACTAGACGATCGGCTTCGCGAGGGCTTAAGCGGTTCCGGGGTGAAATGGTACCTTCGGTACCTCGGGCAAGGCAAGCCCTCAGTTGAAGCCAGAGCTATGGCAGAGGTCAGAATGGAGATAGAGAATGAGGGACGTTAGAGACACAGAAAAGGCGACAAACCCGCACCCGCCGATAGGTGGAAGAGCGGGCCCAACAAACAGGCACACTTACCCGCACCTGCTGAAAAGCAGAAGAGCGGGCCACAGCGACAACAGCAGCACAGACCCGCGCCCGCTGAAAAGCGGAGAAGCGAGGAACCAACAGGCTCCAACAAAAGAGGTAGCAACCAGGTCACTCCGCCAGAGACACCGGGCACTAAACGGCAGCGGGAGCAGCCACCCCCTCCGAACTCATGGCGAACGAGCCTGGCCGGGCCGATCGAGCAAGGACAGGCGCAGGGGGGTGCCACTCAAAGGCATTCGGGTAGCGGTGCTGCCTTGTGAGTACCCTGCTGCTGCCCTGAGCTCGGAAGACCTAACCAGACTCCAGGATGCCATCATGGAAGAGGTTTTCAAATGATGGTTGTTGTTGTTGTTGTAGCGGCTACTAAGCCCCGTTCGGGGCGGTTCATCCATAAACGTTGTCGTCTATTTCAGCTAGGGGGAGGCCCAGGAAGTGTGCTACTTCCAAAGGGGCTGTCCATAGGGACAGGGGCGTTAGCTGAGTGGGGTTCTCAGGGCATGTGAAGAGGTGCCGGGAGTCATGTGGCGACTCTCCACATGCCGGGCATTGGTTGGGCACATCCTCGTTGATTCTGCTCAGGTAGCTGTTGAGCCTGCTGCAATAGCCAGAGCGAAGTTGGGCTATTGTAGTGCGGGTCTCGCGAGGCAGACAAAGTTCTGTCCCGTCCACGTCCGGTGGTTGTGTGCCTAGAACGGCATTCACAGGACGGGAGTCTACATAACTTGAGACTGATTCCCTGTGAATGCCGTTCAGGGCCTGTCGGTAGGTTGACGGGTCCAGAGGTTGTTTGATATACCTCTGGACTTCGTCTGTCAGTTCGTAAAGATGCCTCCTGACGTGCCGTAGCGATGGCTCTTCCGCGAGCAGTTGTCCGCTGGCATGGCCACGTCTGAGGCTCCCAGCAAGGAACTGCTTGCAGAGCATTATGTTATGCTCCTTTACTGGGAGCATCTGGGCCTCGTCATGAAGGTGGTGTTGAGGCGTCATCAGGAGGCATCTTGTCGCAGTTCGTAATGCGGTGTTTTGGCAGGTCTGTAGCTTCATCCACTGCGTCCTGCTAGTCCCGGCGACCATACGGGCGCTGCGTAGTTTAGAACCGGCCGGCCAATTGCCTTGTATGTTGCCAACAACGTTACTTTACCTTTGCCCCAAGTGCTGCCGGCCAGCGACTTGAGGACATTGTTGCGGCTCTGTACTTTGTTGACAATTGCGGTTGTATGCGCCGAGAAGGCGAGCAGACTGTCGAAGGTAACTCCGAGGATTTTCGGGTTATTCACCG
>NW_023458745.1:120105-133708 GCF_013731165.1 Rhagoletis pomonella
GTGAATTTTTTAGTTTGCAACTTGAAGTACCGACGTAGTAAGACTTAGTGTTCTTCTCGTGTTAGTGAGGTACCCATTCGCAATGAAAATCGAAGAAGTACTTTCGATGAGCGAAGTACTTGAGACTTACACCACCAGCGACGAAATTTTTAAAGCTATCGATAAATTTGTACAGAGAAATGGTTTGAAATGGAGCAAGGCGATGTCTAGGATGAAGCAAGAGGCAGAAAACGCCACGAGAAGTCACTGTATGATCCCTCGGTATTCCCTGGCGACAAGGAAGATGCCGCCACTAGATTTAAAACCCGTTTTGGATGACGCTGCGAAGATAACAGAGGCCTGCGAAATTAAAAGACATCTTTGGTTTTTTTCCAACACGTCGAGCTTTTTTTTATTGGTGACATGTACATAGGCGCAAAGGCCTACAATAGGGAAAAGTATTCTTTTTCTACCTGACAATCAGGCACATCGAAATGTGTTGTTGTTGTTGTAACAGCATACAAATTCCCCTAAGAGTTTTTGGAGAGTGCTTCTGGAGTGACAGTCCTTGGCCAGATAAAAAATCTGGGTCGTTCCGGTTAACCCTTCTGTCGTGGGAACATCGAAATGTGTAATTTCAGTGTCTGAATTAAATCAGGAACAATCGTATCCGATATAGAAAACTATAGTAGTCCTGGCTACATTGTGAAATAATCATATCACATAAACACACACTAAAAAATTTTTAAAATACGTTCACCAAAATTTGTATTATACTAAAAACTAGCAGACCCGGCAGACCCAAAATTTTTATATATTTTATTGAAACTTTTTGGTGATCATTTGCCGCTTTAAATAACCTAAGGAAAGTGTTATATCCGTTCTTGAAACTCTCCAGTTGTGCGGCATTTCATAGCACGGTTATTCGCAAAGCGAATTAATTTTTTCCTCTTCACTCCCTGGCGGCAACAATGACCCGGTTCTATAGTGAATGTAGAAGCTTTACAGTATAGTAGGTGGCAATTTCAAAATGGGAGCGAATCATCGTTCTACAGAAATGCAATATACATATACTTATTTTGGACGAAATACCTTAAAAGTTTGAACGCATAATAATATTGGAAAATCACATCCATTTGGCCAATTGCAGGAGCGTTCGATATACTCAATGGTGCAACAGGTCGATTTAATCTGACCTTCACGGCCCCTTTTCTCACTTGGCTATTTTTAGTAATAGCTCGACTTCATCACCACTTGGCAGCACGTTTTTGCAATAGTATTGCATACATATTTAAAACATTAGCCAAATCGGATCATAAATAAGATTTTTAGTAATAACTCAACTACAGCGCCAACTGTCGGATTAAATTGTGAAACTAAACCATCCAGAGACCCACTCAAATACACAAAAAGTTTCGTTAAAATCCGTACAACCATTTAGGAGGATTTCACTCACAAACACACCTACAGAAGAATAAAAAAATTCATTCAAAGATAGCTAAAGGTCGGTACGTTTGTAGGCCTCACACCCCTTTTCAAATAGCCCAAATTTTCTCCATGAGTATTGGCTTGATTTCAACTATATACATATCTCCATACGAAGTTCCAGTACTGTACCATGAATACTTTCAGAGATATGCAGTATAAAAATTCGATTTATATGGGAGGTGCCACGCCCCCCTTTCCAACAGCTGCTCTCTTTCTTCATGAGTATGCGATTGATTTCCTATATCTCCATACCAAGCTCCAGAACTCTACCATGAACACTTCCAAAGATAGGCAGTATGAAAAAATTCGGTTTGTATGGAAGATGGCACGCCCCCTTTTCCAATAGTTCCAATTTTTCTCCAAGAGTATGCGATTTATTTCGTACATCTCCATACAAAACTGTGGAACTCTACCAAAAAATTTCCAGAGAGCAGTATGAAAAATTCGGTTTGTATGGGAGATGTCACGCCCCTTTTTACAATAGCTAAAATTTTTCTCCAAGGGTATGCGATTGATTTCTTATATCTCCATACCAATTTCCAAAACTCCACCATGCACACTTTCAGAGATATGTAGCATGAGAAATTCGGTTTGTATGGGAAGTGCCACGCCCCCTTTACATATAGATTTTTTTCAGCCTAAAACCATCCTTGGGACACGTGCGGCAGGTGGCAGTTTAAAAAAAATCAGTTCCGCCGCTCTCGAGCCTTGCGAAAACTACAAACGGCTTTCTAAATATAAATTAGTTGAGATATATTATATATTATAATTATATTTTGACAGTATCCGTTGTTTCTGATTGGCAAATCGGACCGTAAATTCGATTTTTTCGAATAGATCGGTCCCTGGACCACTTCCCGGAAAAAGTAACATTTTTTTAGCCTAAAACATGGTGGTTACCGAAAGCTATTTGTATACAAAATTTCATGAAAATCGGCCAGCCGTTCGCGAGATGTCCTGTTACAAAAAAGGGACTTCTCTTTATATAATTAGTATAGATATAGATAAAGATTTTGGGAAGTGGTTATCGAATTCAATGTAAAATTTAAACATTTTTAAGATAAAATATTAATGATTTTTAAAAGGTAAATGTTACGATAGCTATTTTATTTAAAAGGTAAATGTTACAATAACTATTTTATTTAGAATCCCAAAAAAAAAATCCCCTCTACCAAAAAACTTAAATCGGTTACCTCCGCACAGTGGTCTGCATTCCAAAAAATGCGCGCTCTATATTCTTTATTTCATGGCCGATTCTCATTTTATTTTTTAATTAATCATACAATTCTTAACAATCTGTTTGCTGTCGAATGTTAAATTACTTGTTTGTTTTGACTATATTTAGTGTTAATTTTGGCAGTATGCCAATACAATTAAAAAAGTTGTATTTACACTTTAAAACCACAAGTTTACTCAATAAAATAATTCATGAAATTAAACCTACTATTGTTGTTTTTCATTTTTTTTATCCAACACACATAGAAACACTCAGTCATTCCTTATTTTGTCATCAGATGGCAAATTTTTTTCGGTTTGAAAGAAATAAGCACAAATCTTAGAAAACTAGATTTAAAATGTATGCATGCATGGTGAAATAATAATATGGTGTTGTCACTTAGGGGGGTGGTTGTTGTAATTTTGGCAATTTCGGCATACCAGCGTTACAGTAATGCCTACTCTATTCATTCCAATTTTATTTCTGGGCAAAATGGAACCAAAAATGGAGCAGACAATTTTGTGAAAAATTACTACGTTTATACGCACGTATTGTTTGCAATTAACAATTTGCAAAATGGTAAACTTTGCCGTATAAACGATGAGTTAATTTTTTATTTGCAAATAACTAAATCACGCAAATAAGTATTGATTAGTGGTACTATTTGCAAATAAGCACAAGACGCCGCCATTCTTAGGTTTATTTTCCTTCTCGATGGTCATCTTATTGCCTTTTAATAATCAAGACGTTGCCATTTTTAGCTTTATTTTCTTTTTTCGATGGTCATATTATTGCCTTTTTATAATCAGGCAATATTAAAAAAGAATTTTTCACCATCGAATAAACAGTGAGTTAGGTATTTGCAAATTATTTTCATTTTCAAACAGCTGACGTATAAACGTAGCAACTGTTTCTTTTTTTCGCTTTTGCTTTGACTTTTCGTTTCAAATTCATTGGAAAATTTGAGCGACAATTTCCAATAATTGCGATTTTGTAAGTAAATTTTTTTTTATACTGTACATATCCAGCAGATTATTGGAGCAGTGCCTCAGATGGCTACGATAATGCACTCTGGTCTAACAATTTAAACGCATAATGATTTTATAATATAACTGATAGAATTTAGAAACTCAATTTTTTAAATGTTAACGAAAATAAAGGTCGTAATAAAATTAAGGAAAAAATACAAATGAAATTCCATACGGTAGAACGGTATAATTTAATTTGTTTTAATATGAATAAATGAAAGACGGAAAATTGTCCTTATTTTTTAAGTATTAACCATCTTCATATCTGGGCGGTACGACCGTGTGGCCTTAAAGTTTTACAAATAATAATTTTAAGGTAGAAAAATATAACTAAATAATAATTATTAAAATCAATATATTTGATCGAACAAATAAAAATTAAGTAAGAATAATTTCTTTTGAGCGAAAAATTGAAACTCAAATTACACTGGTTTACAGAAAAAATATTTTATTGATGCAAGTTTCATTTAACTGATGTGGGGTCCACTGATATATGTATGTATTGGAAATAGTATTCAAAAAGTACTAAAAATAATCCTAATCTTTTCGCCCTTTTTCTACTACCCCAAAATGCATGGCAGCAATTGGCATGCAGAAAAAGTGAGGTTATGTAAGTGACATCACCTTATATTTATTTCACCATGGTATGTATGTATGCACATATATAAAAATATATGTTTCATTCTTCACATTTCAAAAATTTTAAATGACAAATTTGTCACAAGGCTTCCGAGTTGTCAGAATCTTCTGGTCCTTAGTTTTCTACCAGGAAACGCCGTCCCAAAACGTGATACGTATGTTCTAAAAAATTCAATTATATAAAATATTATTTTAAATATACTTAAAATTTTTATTTTAAAATAATTACCAGCATAGATCGAATCCATATTAAAATAAATTATTGCTCTCAATAATGTGAAACCTATTAGATTGCCAAAGTTCTCCAGCAAAGAAAATATACAAAACATTGGGAAAATAGCGTTTTGAAGCCTATCACACATATGTTTTGCAAAACATTGAATTGATATGTTACTATAGTATTAAACAAGCTTTTCCTTCTTTACGAAAAAAAACAATTTAAATAACAGTATATTGCTTTACCTAAGCTAATTATTTTTTGAGTTCTGGAATAATTATTGAAATGCCACTTCACTTCTGATTCCTCTGTGGTATCCTTTACACGTAACAGGAATTAAAATTTATGTTTTTACCAACATGCTTTTTGACCAAATTCGCTTATGGGTTTTTACAATTCACGACCACTGTACGTCCTCCAAGGGTTAGATAAAAATTATGTAAATACATTTACCCTGGCAGTGAGTAAGCGGTCCCTAGTCACTAAAAGTGACTTTTGGTGGTGAACTTGGATTTTGAGACTTTTTGGTATTCAGTATGATGTTTCACGTCTCTAATCTCAAAAATAAGTCCCTAATTTGTCAGCTGGCTAAGAGAAGGTCACAAAAAATAGAAGTATGGAGGAAAGCTTATTTCTTTCCACTTTATTAAAAACAAAACGCGAAAATGAAGCGAGGAAATTTGTTCAACAAGAATTTCATTAGGAAATAAACCAAAATGCTTTAATAGCCTACAAATGTATTGAAAAAAAAAATTTTCTTTGTGCCAGCGGCGCGGGCAAAAGGCATACATAAACGCTATCAGTTGATTGTCTGTTTGCTTTCACCACACATTTTTTGGTGAACTTTTTGTGACTCTCTCCTTCTGAATACCCAAATCGTCTCAAGTCACAAAAATAGTCACTAATTGCTAATCTCAAATTTAGTGACATGAGATGAGACTGAATTACTGAATCCTAGGGTAAAACTGCATTATCGAATATTTATCAGTAGTACTGAAATCTACTTAAAAAAATTATAGCTCTCAATATTGTTATAATATTATTCTTCATATGTTTGACGTACTATAATGGTCACATAATTACAATTTGCGAATAGGAAGGGAAATGAATGCACAGATGCACAGTGTGCACAACTGTGCAAGAAAAGATGATATCCATCAAAGTTCACGATAAATATATGAAAAGACGAACGGAAAAGGCGAAGATTTGAAGATTAAATGCAGACCGAAGCAAGCACCTCAATATAAAAATCATTTTCTTAAAAAATATACTTTGACAATTAAAATTCATTAGTAACATGTGCTAATCTGTACAAAAACATTAAACTACCATTTATCGCAATACCTCGTAAGCTTCTCTAATATAATAACAAAAAATTAAAACCGAAATATACTGCTCATCAATGTTGGCAAAATGTTAATCTGACTAAGGATTAAAAATTAACGATTAAAATGTTAATCGCGATTAATTAATCGTAATCATCTGTACGATTAGTGATTCCTCTTCTTCTTCTTTTTTGGTGCTGTAACCGCCTAAGCGATTTTGGCCGAGTTCAGCAAAGCACGCCAGTCGTTTCTCCTCTGTGCCAACTGACGCCAATTGGAAACGCCAAGTGAAGCCAAGTCCTTCTCCACCTGATCTTTCCATCGCAGTGGCGGCCTCCCTCTTCCTCTGCTACAACCAGCGGGTTCCGAGTTGAATACTTTCAGAGCTGGAGCATCGGTGTCCATTCGAAAGACATGACCAAGCCAGCGGAGCCGCTGTATTTTAATTCGCTGCACTATGTCCATATCGTTGTAAAGCTCATACAGCTCATCGTTCCATCGTCTGCGGTACTCGCCGTCGCCAACGCGTAATCTTCCGCAAAATCTTTCTCTCAAACACTCCAAGAGCCGCCTCATCGGATGTTGTCATTGTCCATGCTTCTGCGCCATATACCAGCACGGGCATGATGAGTGACTTATAGAGCGTGGTTTTCGTACGTCGAGAGAGGACTTTACTCCTGAGTTGCCTACTCAGTCCCAAGTAGCACTTGTTGGCAAGAGTGATTCTGCGTTGGATTTCAATGCTGACATTATTATCGGTGCTAATGCTGGTTCCCAAGTAAACGAAATTCTCTACTTTCTCCAAATTGTAACTGTCAACAGTGACGTGGGTGCCAAGGCGCGAATGCGCTGACTGTTTGTTTGATGACAGGAGATACTTCGTCTTGTCCTCGTTTACCACCAGACCCATTCGCTTTGCTTCCCTATCCAACTTGGAAAAGGCAGAACAGACTTCGCGGTTTTTGTTACCGATGATGTCGATGTCATCGGCATAAGCCAGCAATTGCACGCTCTTGTAGTAAATTGTTCCTGAGCGGTTCAGTTCTGCAGCTCTTATTATCTTCTCCAACATCAGATTAAAGAAGTCACATGAAAGGGAGTCGCCCTGTCTGAAACCCCGTTTTGTGTCGAACGGCTCGGAGAGGTCTTTTCCAATTCTGACGGAGCTGGTGGTATTGCTCAACGTCATTTTACACAGCCGTATAAGTTTTGAGGGAATGCCAAATTCAGACATAGCGGCGTATAGGCAACTCCTTTTAGTGCTGTTAAAAGCGGCTTTAAAGTCGACAGATAGGTGGTGAGTGTCGATCCTTTTCTCGCGGGTCTTTTCCAAGATTTGGCGTATTGTGAATACCTGGTCTATGGTGGATTTGCCAGGTCTAAAGCCACACTGATAAGGCCCAATCAGTTCATTGACGGTGGGCTTCAGTCTTTCACACAATACGCTCGATAGGACCTTTTAACCTATGCTTAGAAGGCCGATCCCGCGGTAGTTGGCACGAATGGCTGGGTCACCTTTCTTGTGGATTGGACAGAGCACACTTAAATTCCAGTCGTCGGGCATGCGTTCATCTGACCATATTCTGCACAAGAGTTGATGCATGCACCTTATCAACTCCTCGCCGCCGTACTTGAATAGCTCAGCTGGCAGGCTGTCAGCTCCAGCGGCTTTGTTGTTTTTCAGCCTCGTTATTGCTATACGTACCTCGTCACAGTCAGGCGGTGGAACGTCGACTCCGTCATCATCGGCTGCGGGCTCGGGTTCTTCTTCTCCACAACTTTCCGTGCTGCTACCATTTAGTAGGGCGGAAAAGTGTTCCCTCCATAATTTAAGTACTAGGTCGCCATTATTGTTCTTACAGGAGTGCGCCCCCGTCTTTAAACCTTCCGTAAGTCGCCTAACTCTCTGGTAAAATTTTCGGACATTCCTCCTATCGGCCAGAATTTCAAGCTCTTCGCACTCACGTATTTCGCCTCTCTCTTCTTATTGCGGCAAATACGTCTCGCTTCCCTCTTCAGATCCCTATAGCGGTCGCACATAGCGCGCGTTGCGCCCGATCGCAGTTGTTCTTTCGGGCTCGCTGAAATCCGACTACTTCTTCGGCGGCGGTACTTAATGAGCGGGAAATGTGGTTCTACTGCTCGCATATGTCAGTTTGTTGAAGAGTGCTCTCTGAGAGCAGGTGTGAGAGTCGAGTAGCGAAAGCGCTGGCTGTCTGTTGTGATTGCAGGTTTTCGACGTTTTCCTTGCATATTTGGGCGCACATTTTTTGCTGCACAGAGGCGGGTGCGTATCTTGGCTGCAACAAGATAGTGGTCCGAGTCGATGTTTGGGCCTCGGAGTGTGCGTACGTCTAAAACACTGGAAGCGTGCCTTCCGTCTATCACCACATGATCGATTTGGTTTCTCGTTCTTCGATCCGGAGACAGCCACGTAGCTTGATGGATATTTTTAAGATTGAACCAAGTACTGCCCCAGCGAGGTCGATTATCCTCAATCCGTTGTTGGAAGTTTCGTCGTGGAGGCTGAATTTTCCTACGGTGGTTCCAAAGACCCTGGCATTGAAGTCGCCAAGCACGATTTTGATATAATGACGTACGTGCGCTCCAAGCGCTCACAGAAGAGATCTTTGGATGCCCCATCCTTCTCTTCCGTCGGGGCATGGGCGCAGATGAGCGAGATGTTGAAGAATCTCGCTTTGATGCGGATTGTGGCTAGACGCTCGTCCACCGGGGTGAACGACAGTACTCGGCGACGGAGTCTCTCTCCCACCAAAAATCCAACTCCGAATTTGCGCTCCTTTACATGGCAGCTGTAGTAGACGTCGCAAGGCCCCAGACATTGTTTGCCTTTCCCCGTCCAACGCATTTCTTGAATGGCGGTGATGTGAGCTTTTTTCCTTACGAGGACATCAACCAGCCGGGCAGAGGCACCTTCCCCATTAAGGGTCCGGACATTCCAGGTGCATGCCCTCAAATCGTAGTCCTTTAAACGTTTGCCGTGGTCGTCATCATAAGGGGGGGTCTCATCCGAGGCTTTGCCTTGCTTCTTCACTGGACGTGGTTTTTACGTGGCGGGTCCCAAGCCCAGCGCACAACCCGCTTGCAGCCGCTCCTACTGGTGAACAGACGCTGCAGACTTCAGTGAGCCCTTAAACCGAATAAGTCGGAGTGGCCCCACCGAAGCTCCCCCTCTTTCTGCCGTGACCCGAGGCTCGACTCGGATTGGTTACCGCATCTCGCACATGGGTTGCTCACGTTGCCCAGAGTGTGCGAACGAGGGCGCAAGAGTCGGGATTGAGTATAGCCATGCAACTGTAACTGCATACCCAGCGCAACGACTATACCGCATTGCACTCCACGATTAGTGATTAAATCTTTTTAATCGTTAATCGTCGGTTGTGAATACGATTAATTAATTTTAATCCAATAAAAATAAAATCTGATTAAGTGCTCTAGCTTGTCCGAATTTGAATCCAAACAAGAGTTATAGTTATTCTTTTGTGTTTCACGCTTATAAAAACACATAATATAAAAAAATATATAAAAACACATAATATAAAAAAATATATAATAACACAGGTCTGCAAAAAAATGGGTTCGGAATGTTCTATAAAATTGTAGTGTAATTTCCGAAGTAATTTTTTGCGTAGAATCCGAATCCGGGGTTTAAATTGCTCTATCACGTCAGGACTTTGAGATATCCTAACCTAAAAGTGCAAAAAACGCTGTTTTTGCCCATTTTTGAGGTTATGTAGCTACGAAGATTTTGCTCTTCATAAAAAAGTAGACGTGGTATTTTAAAGTATAAGTCTTCCTCTTTTAAATGTCGTTGAGTTTGCTCAAATATCTTAATTTTTCACTGAGATATCGCATTTTGAAGTCTTATGCTTTAAAATACCACGTTTACTTTTTTATGAAGAGCAAAATCTGCGTAGCTACATAACCTCAAAAATGGGCAAAAACAGCGTTTTTGCACTTTTAGGTTAGGATATCTCAAAATCCTGACGTGATAGAGCAATTTAAACCCCGGATTCGGATTCTACGCAAAAAATTACTTCGAAAATGACCCTACACTTTCCTAGAACAAAACGTTGTTGACCTGTGTAATTATTATTATTTTTATTAGTAATACATAAGCAGGGAATTTATGAAAACGCACACCAAATGATGAGGAAAACTGACTCAGCCATACCCGATTAACCGGCCTTGTGTGCACAGGAAAATTCCAGTGTAAATTAATTAATCACCAAACCTACTTAATCAATTTAAGGTTAATGATTAAAAATTAATTTTTTTAATCGCGGTTACGATTAGCTGTTTAATCAGATTAAAATTAATCATGACTAACTGTAATCGGGTTGAATTCAATCGAATTAACTAATTGATTAAAAAATCAATCGATTAGTGCCAATACTGCTGCTCATAAGAACCTTTTTCTTAGGGTGTTGGAAAAAATTTATTGAAATGTCATTCACATCTGGTACCTGTAGGGTATCCCTTACACGTATTAAGTGTCAAAATTAATTTCTTCGCATGTTCGATTTTTGGCCTCATGCGCGAGTGTTCAAAATCCGGACCATTGTGCGCCGCCTAGATTTTTTCACAATTGAGCGATTGTCAAAAGTCTGCTTTTTAAAATAAAAAAGTTGTTTATTGAAACCATAGTGAAATAATATAAAGTGTACCATCTAACTGACGTCTTCATATTTGAAAGTAAAATTTCATTTTGTTATTATTTTTTCTTTCATTTCTGGTGTTCGCTATTTTTTCAAATCTGGCGTTAACCGTTCATTTTGTTCCATACCTTTATCCAGTTTCGGCTTAAATTCTCAACCTTCCGGACTGAAAACATCAATACTACAACGCTATGTGTGCTTTTGCACAAACGGCAAGAATTTCTTGGCATTTTTTATTTAGTTTTTTATTCAAATCAAAAAAAAAACATAAGTTCTCACTCAAAAGGGTTAACGTGAAAGTAAAATCAAATAAAATTGTCTGATAATAAATTGTCAAAAAAGAGTACCGGAATATAATGTATTGCTATCTGGCACAATTTATATTTTTTCACTATGATTGAAACTACCTTATTTTTTGTATCATGGGCTGGGGCATGATTCAATAACACTGCACGGAAATTTTTTTTAAGAGATTGAGTCATAGGTAATCAAGAATGATAGAATACTCCCTACACCGTGATAGGTAATATAGTAATTTCTCCGTTTTTCGAAGTTAGCCTCCGAAATCGAGATATGGACGTAGCCCCCCCTTTTAATAATAATAATAATAATAGATTACACATATGTTAGTGTTTGGCCGAGCTCCTCCTCCGATTTATGGCGTGCGCCTTGATGTTGTCACACAAAGCGGAGGGACCTACAGTTTTACTCCGACTCCGAACGGCGATTGTATTTTAATGAGAAGCTGTTTTTTCATGGCAGAAATTCACTCGGAGGTTTGCTATTGCCTGCCGAGGGACGACCGCTGTTAAGAAAAACCCTTTTTTCTATATTTTTTTGCGATATTGCTTTGACCAGGGCTTGAACCCAGGTGCAGCGGGAAAATTTTCCTTAAATTCGGCTCAAATTTGAAAAAAGAAAAAATGAGGCCCTACAGAGGAGTTCTAAAAGTGAAAACCCCAGAGCGCGGAGGCTTTTATTTAAAAAGTTATAAACTTTTAAAGTTGCACAATTCACCATACAAATTTCATTGATTACATGGAAGTGGTGGAAATGAACACAGATATTGGTGCTGCCAGATTATGAGAATAGTAAAACGTGGGTGCATACTAAACTTTATATTGAAATACTGTTTTATATAAAAAAAAACGACACTAGCGAAGCATTGATTTTAATAAAAAATTTCATTATCGAATTATCGATTTTTATAAGAACGCGCTGCAGGCGAAAATTTATCATTATTTATTTATCGATGTATGGTTTAAAAAGCGCCAGATTTTTTATTAAAAAAAATTCATTATTTACCCGAACCAGAAGTATTGGTTTTTGTTGAAAAAAGCGACACAGGCGAAAATTTTTAATATTTTTATAACATTTTTTTATTATTTATCGATGTATTGTTGTATTTTTTTTCTAAAAAGCTCCACAGAAAAAGCAACAATAATTTGAAAAAATGGTAAAAGTAAGTTCGCCTTGTTAATTCTTGTTCCTTATTTCCACTATTTCACTAGTTAAGAAAGCTACAGCGCAGCTATTCTACTGCAATTCACTTGATTATGTGGTTGTTGGTTTTGTTGGTTTTGGTTAATATTTCTATTATTAGAATGTTTAACATTAAGGTGTGCTCGTCCTTAAGTTATTTGTTTTTGTTATTTTATGGCCTTATAACAATTATATTCAAAAATTTTTATTTCGGAAATCACCACATTTCCTCATCAGACTTCTTTCAATAGGCTTCGAACAGACGATCCCACTGACTCAGCCAGTTGCCTATGCACCTTGCTAAGCTCGCCTTGTAAATTATCGTTGCCTTATTCCACTTTTTCATTTTGTTATGCCAACACAATAAAGTGCAGCTATTCCGCTGCAATTCACTTGATCATGTGGTTGTTGGTTTTGTTGGTTTTTGTTAATATTTCTATTATTAGAATGTTTAACTTTTAGGTGTGTTCGTCCTTAAGTTATTTGTTTTTATTATTTTATGGCCTTATAACAATTATATTCAACAATTTTTATTGAGCTTGAGGCGGTTTTTTTAATGAAAACTTATTGTGGAAAAGCAACAATAATTTGAAAAAATGGTAGAAGTGATAGCTATTTCGGAAATCACCACACTTCCTCATCAGACTTTTAAGGACGAGCACACCTAGAAGTTAAACATTCTAATAATAGAAATATTAACAAAAATATTAATAAAATATTAATAAAACAAAAACAAAGGTCAAAATTCGAACTTCGAAGGCCCATATCTCGATTCCGGAGGCTAACTTCGAAAAACGGAAAAATCACTTTTTTTACTTATCTCTTAATAAAAAAGTTGGTTTGGGCTAATACCCAGCCGAGTGCTGTACATTGTAATAAAAGGCATCGCACAGCTTCCTAAGTAAAAACACTATCAGCTGATTGCCAAACAATGCCTACAGCTGAGATCACCTGTTTTTTGGCATTTGCTCTTATGTTTTACAATTTCTTTCATTTCTATTGCAATTTATTCAAACTACACTAACACACTGAACCAAAAACACCAATACACTAACCAAAAACACACCTACTGCGTGCCAGAAAAAACGGTAGAAAGAGGAGTTACGTTACTTATGGTACTGTACGATGATAAAAGGTTTGCTCAGAAAACAGTTCTTTGAAAACGAAATAAAACAAACACAGATGATTCTATCTGTATGCCAGATGAAAATAGAAACATTTCTATTTCGTATGTATGTGCGTGCATCTGTTTTGTACAAAAACAAATCTGATTTTATTTTAACGATATGTTGGCATTTCCATATGTAAAAAGTGGCAGGTACACATGCAAATACATATCGTATAAGAACACTGTTAGCAAGGCACTATGTATGGGTGTGTTTGTGTGTGCAACCTTACATAATACCGGCGACATACATCTTGTATTTCTTCGAAGCATTTCCAAAATGCCATATGCCTGTCACCAAATATTATAATATTCTTCAAAATACTTCTTGAGCAACCTAGTATTTTCTATGGAAAGAATACAACTTTCCGAAGATTGTAATTAT
>NW_023458745.1:133808-135073 GCF_013731165.1 Rhagoletis pomonella
TCGTGTAAAATCAAATCAGATTTGTTTTTGTACAAAACAGATGCACGTACATACGAAATAGAAATGTTTCTATTTTCATTTGGCATACAGATAGAATCATCTGTGTTTGTTTTATTTCGTTTTCAAAGAACTGTTTTCTGAGCAAACCCTTTATCATCGTACAGTACCATAAGTAACGTAACTCCTCTTTCTACCGTTTTTTCTGGCAGGCTGTAGGTGTGTTTTTGGTTAGTGTATAGGTGTTTTTGGTTCAGTGTGTTAGTGTAATTTGAATAAATTGCAATTGAAATGAAAGAAATTGTAAAACATAAGAGCAAATGCCAAAAACAGGTGATCTCAGCTGTAGGCATTGTTTGGCAATCAGCTGATAGTGTTTTTACTTAGGAAGCTGTGTGATGCCTTTTATTAGAATGTACAGCACTCGGCTGGGTATTAGCCCAAACCAACTTTTTTTAAGAGATAAGTAAAAAAAGTGATTTTTCCGTTTTTCGAAGTTAGCCTCCGGAGTCGAGATATGGGCCTTCGAAGTTCGAATTTTGACCTTTGTTTTTGTTTTATTAATATTTCATTAATATTTTTGTTAATATTTCTATTATTAGAATGTTTAACTTATAGGTGTGCTCGTCCTTAAAAGTCTGATGAGGAAATGTGGTGATTTCCGAAATAGCTATCACTTCTACCATTTTTTCAAACTATTGTTGCTTTTCCACAATAAGTTTTCATTAAAAAAACGGCTTCAAGCTCAATAAAAATTGTTGAATATAATTGTTATAAGACCATAAAATAACAAAAACAA
Source organism: Rhagoletis pomonella (assembly GCF_013731165.1). NCBI lineage: Eukaryota > Metazoa > Arthropoda > Insecta > Diptera > Tephritidae > Rhagoletis > Rhagoletis pomonella. The sequence goes on from NW_023458745.1 coordinate 134,605, forward strand.
ATAACTTAAGGACGAGCACACCTAAAAGTTAAACATTCTAATAATAGAATTATTAGCAAAAACCAACAAAACCAACAACCACATGACCAAGTGAATTGCAGCGTAATAGCTGCGCTTGATTGTGTTGGCATAACAAAATGAAAAAGTGGAATAAAGCAACGATAATTTGCAAATCGAGCTTAGCACAGTGCATAGGCAACTGGCTGAGTCAGTGGGATCGTCGGTTCGAAGCCTACTGAAAGAAGTCTGATGAGGAAATGTGGTGATTTCCGAAATAGCTATCACTTGTACCATTTTTTCACATTATTGTTGCTTTTCCACAATAAGTTTTTCATTAAAAACGGCCTCAAGCTCATTAAAAATTGTTGAATATAATTGTTATAAGGCCATAAAATAACAAAAACAAATTAATTAACTATGTTCATTTCAGAAAAAGTAATTTTGCTTCCCTTCCTTTCATGAGGCGATT
>NW_023458745.1:135173-136298 GCF_013731165.1 Rhagoletis pomonella
TAGTATTTTCTATGGAAAGAATACAACTTTCCGAAGATTGTAATTATGTGGTATTCTCATTGTTAATGAGCATTTCACTCTGAACATACCCAAAAATGGCAGATGTCAGCTGCTCATTTACCAAAAAATCATTAAACTTTCGCGCGATTGAAGGCAATAGTTTATACCGCAAGTTTTAATGGAATGTATAAGCAAAATTTACAATATTTTTGCATTTTATTTTTTCAGATACATATGATTTAGCACTGAAATACTAAGTCAATGTCCGTCACTATAGTAGTATTTTAAATACCACAATAAATTTACCAGAATGCATATACAAGATGTATGTCCCCGGTATTGGGGAGTGTCAAACTCGAATGTCACTAGTGAGCGAACCTTTTATTATATGTAGCATACGAAATCTTGTACAGCTTTTTATGAAATGAGTCCAAAACTTACTCTTTATTCTTTACTGTGCAGAATTTTAACTTCCTGGTGCAAATACATATATATGTATGTATGTGTATTTATTAAGAGCTGTATAAAAAATATTTGAAATACCAGGAATGGAATACTAAATTACGCAGTAGAGAGGCAAAAATATCACAGCTAAACGACCAAACACATAAAATTTATTTTGGCCTCTAGATTACGATGTCGTTTTCAGAAAATCCGTATCACAAATTTTGAGGTTTTAGAGCTCTGACGGTAGAGCTCAGGTAATGAACTTTTTTCTGGGCAAAGGTTTTGATAGCTGATCTCACTTAATTGGGATATTCTTAATTCAATGGCGTCCCCTATTTTGCCAGATTAGCTTCAGTTCTTGGGACAACGGTACTTGAAAATTTGCTTAAATTTTAAATTTTTTGTTAATAATTCACTCAGTTTTAAAGCTATTTTACTAAAATTTTGCACGTGACTGTTTTTCGATTTTACCTTAACTATTTCTGAAAAACATCGAAATCGGTCCACTATAGCGTATAGCTCCCATACAATTTATTGTTCACATATGTGGTTTTGCGTTATACCTACGATGACCATATTTATGCGAGCCGAATACGGGACAAAAAATTATTTTTCTAATTTTTTCCATAAAAACACCTTCTTAAATGATCTTAGATATATGTATTAGCCCTGGAACAG
>NW_023458745.1:136398-137600 GCF_013731165.1 Rhagoletis pomonella
TTTGCATTTTTATCTTTTCAGAAACATATGATTTAGCACTGAAACACTAAGTTAATGTCTGTCACTATGGTAGTATTTTAAATACCACAATAAATTTACCAGAATGCATATACAAGATGTCTGTCCCCGATATTAGGGAATGTCAAACTCGAATGTCACTAGTGAGCAAACCTTTTATTATATGTAGCATGCGAAATCTTGTGCATCTTTTTATGAAATGAGTGCAAAACTTACTCTTTATTCTTTACTGTGCTGAGTTTTAACTTCCTGGTGCAAATACACATATATGTATGTATGTGTATTTGTTAAGAGCTGTATAAAAAATATTTGAAATACCAGGAATGGAATACTAAATTACGCAGTAGGGAGGCAAATCACAGCTAACGACCAAACACATAATTTTAATTTTGGCCTCTAGATTACGATATCGTTTTCAGAAAATCCGTATCACAAATTTTGAGGTTTTAGAGCTCTGACGGTGAAATTTTCGTCGCTTATAACACTGTGCTCAGGTTTTGAACTTTTTTCTGGGCAAAGGTTTTGATAGCTGATCTCACTTAATTGGGATCTTCTTAGTTCAATGACGTCCCCCGTTTTGCCAGATTAGCTTCAGTTCTTGAGACAACGGTACTTGAAAATTTGCTTAAATTTTAAATTTTTTGTTAATAATTCACTCAGTTTTAAAGTTATTTTACTAAAATTTTGCTCGTGACTGTTTTTCGATATTACCTTAACTATTTCTGAAAAACATCGAAATCGGTTCACTATAACATATAGCTCCCATACAACTTATTGTTCAGATATGTGGTTTTGCGTTATAACTACGGTGACCATATTTATGCGAGCCGAATACGGGACAAAAAATTATTTTTCTAATTTTTTCCATAAAAGCTAACAGATTTTAACACCTTAAATGATCTTAGATATATGTATTAGCCCTGGAACAGAATCCTTATAGTACCATCACAAATTTGTAAGATATATTTCTCGATATTTTTAATCTACAAAATAATTTACAAAAGTTTCATTAAATTTTTGTACGATAAAGTGCAAGTTTTAAGTAGCTAGGACTTACCGTTAATTTTTGGCAATTTTTTTGTTTTGTCGAAGGTGCCACGCATTTTTTTCATACAAAATTAATATGCTCGACAATTTGTTGAAGGGAAGCAGCTGCACAAAGTCGGAGATTTAGTTATATATGG
>NW_023458746.1:0-1346 GCF_013731165.1 Rhagoletis pomonella
AATCATTAACTGTTTGCCGGCGTGTAGTAAGAGCGAGTGGAGAAAATTAGCATAAAGCGCGAAATATCTTGAATCCTCCGGCACTATAATAGGGTGCCTTTCATTATAGCTGAGTGCGGCGTATTTTAGACGGCCGTTTACGCGCATCAGACCTGTTTTGTCAAGCATAGGGTTCAAAGATAGTAACGAGCTCTTTTTATTTATGGGTTTGGAGGCTTCGAGCTGTGCGACCGCTTCTCCGTAATGATTACGTTGGGCACATATGATGAGACGCGTTTTAACGAAACCTATTTCTTCTTGGGTGAGTGTGTATGTGGTGGGTATTGGCTCCTTCTGTGCCCTGTGGATAAATCGATATACGTAGGCGATTACCCTAAGTGCGCGGGGAAATGACGAGAATCGATTGAGAAGGTCTTCATTCTCTATCGTGTGGTACGCTTCCACCGATTTTTGTTCGGGGGGAGAGAGAGTTGGAGGCGCGATCTTTGGCCAACGCGTGGAGGGCTTAGTGAGCCATTGGGGGCCATTCCACCATAGCGAGCAGGAGGCTAGAGCTTGTGGCTTGCATCCTCTTGTGCCTAGGTCTGCAGGGTTGTCTGAGCTGGATACGTGTCTCCAAGTGGCGTTGCTGACATTCTGTAGGATGAGAGAGGTTCGGTTCGCTACATACGTCTTCCATGTCCATGGGGGGTTTTCCAACCAGGCCAAAACGATAGAGGAATCTGACCAGAGTGTGAGTTCGTGTGCTGGCAAATCGAGTTGCGATTGAATTTGCTTGATTAGTTTGGAGAGAAGGACTGCTCCACAGAGCTCTAAGCGAGGTAGACTAACTGTTTGTAAGGGTGCAACCTTACTTTTCGCTGCGAGCAAATGAGAGGATACTTGATTCTCGCTGTGTTCCACTCTGAGGTAGACACAGGCGCAGAAGGCCTTTTTGGATGCGTCTGAGAATCCGTGAAGTTGGATAGTTTTATTAAGGGAAAACTGAACCCATCGTGGTATTTGGATTTCCCTGATTGCTATTAAGTTTCCTTGAAATGCGTTCCATTTGTGAAGCGCGCCGGGTTTGACGGATTCGTCCCAGCCTGTACTTTCCATCCAGAGTTGTTGGAGTAACATTTTGGCTTGGATCATCATTGGCGTTTGCCACCCTGCCGGGTCGAAAAGTTTAGCAACGGACGAAAAAATTTGTGTTTTAGTGGCTACATTAGAGTCTGGAAGAGGATCGATTGAGTATGAAAACTCATCATTAAGGGCATTCCATTTTATTCCGAGGGTTTTTTGTGGAGCTGGAATCTTGGAACTGGAGGAAGTCTGCTTCTAAGCGGTCAGATGTGGGTATATTT
>NW_023458746.1:1446-2591 GCF_013731165.1 Rhagoletis pomonella
TTCATCGAAGTGAGTGTCGAGTCGAGATCATGTCCGCCTGACAGTATTTCGTCTACGTAAATTTCGTTCACTAGAATCTTAGAGGCTTTTGGGTGTTTGTCATGTGAGTCTTTGGCTAGTTGGTGCAGGGTTCTTATAGCTAAGTATGGTGCGCAATTGACACCAAAGGTCACCGTTTTTAATTTGAAATCTTCGACCGAGCTTTGAGGGGTTCTACGGAATACGATTCTTTGGAAATCTTGTTCCTCTGGGTGTACGTAAATCTGGCGGTACATTTTCTCAATGTCACCATCGAAAACGTATTTGTACAGTCGCCATTTGAGGATAATGAGCATTAAATCATTTTGAAGTACGGGGCCCGTGTGGAGGATATCGTTTAGAGAAATGCCAGAGTGAGACAGTTTGGAAGCGTTGAAAACTACTCGCACTTTCGTAGTTTTACTATCTGGCTTTAGAACTGCGTGGTGGGGTAAGTAAAAGGAAATATACTTCCCATCACGTATAATCTCTTGCGACGCTGTGGGTTCCATGTGATCTAGGGTCAGATACTCTTCCAAGACTTTGGTGTACGTTTGCTGCAGTTCAGGTTTTCTTTCGATGCTCCGCTCGATACTGAGGTACTGTTGTTGAGCTGCTAGGTCTTGAGTGTCCAAGTGCAATCATGTCTGGGAAGGTAGTTTTGAAGGGGAGTTTTACTACGTAACGACCGTCATCTCTGCGAACTGTGGACCTTTCGTAGAGGTTTTCGCAAAATACGTCGTCGTCGGTGAGAGTCGGGGCTGATGGTACTTCCTCCTGTTCCCAGAACTTCTTGAGTAGATCGTTCAGAGTGTCTGTCGAGTTCTCAATTACCTGGGTCGTGAATGATGAGACGTGCTCTGTTACTGGGCCACTCAAAATCCACCCAAATATTGAATTTTGCGCTATTAAACTTCCACCGACATTGGTTTTTAGGCCTGGAAGTAGCACTTGGGGGATGACATCACTTCCTAATACCATGTCTATTCGAGCTGGAGTAAAGCAGTTAGGGTCCGCTAGAGGGAGAGATGAGTATTCTTGCAGTTCAATGTATGTAACTTTGAACGATGGCAAGAAATGAGTGAGTTGCGGGAGGATTATCGCGTTTGTGGTTATGTTCATGGTTG
>NW_023458746.1:2691-5750 GCF_013731165.1 Rhagoletis pomonella
GCGCATTGCTGTTGCACATTTTACATGTTGCCTTTGCTACACTGGCTTGAAAGGCGCCAAGCTTTTTTGCAGGCGTCTCCGCAGAAGTCCGAGAGCTTGGTGATTTAGGTTTCGAAGCTATATCTCCCCAAAGACCTGTGACGGTTTCCAGTGTTTGAAACAGATTGGATAGGAATTTATCCATATCTACCCATTTGGAAATCTCAGTTTTATTTTCTATGGTTTGCTCCCATAGTGCCAGTGTCGTTTCTGGCAGTTTTGTCGAACACAAATATGTGAATATTGTATCCCAATTTGAAACATCAATCTGATGACACTGAAGCGACGAGATGCAATTATTTATGTTGCGTTGCAGTTTCTTGATGGAGCTACCGCAATCAGTCTCAACTGCGTTAAAATTAAATAATACCTTTAATTGAGCATTGACCAGGATACGTTTATTTTCGTACCTGTCACATAGATTTCTCCAGGCCGCACCAAAGCCATCGTTGGTTAATGGGGATCTCTGTACTATTTCCTTGGCCTCCCCCTGAGTTTTTTGCCGGAGGTGATACAGCTTCTCAACTGGGGTAAGGCGCTTATTTAGAATGTATATGGCCGTAAAAATATCCCTAAACGATGGCCACGAAAGATAATCTCCTTTAAAAACGTCTGTGTCACAAGGAGGGAGATGAATATTAAGCTCGCGACCTGACTTGTATTCGCTTTCCTTTTTAGTCTTTGCGAGTTGCTCTGAAAGGTCAGCCATTGCTGCTTGGCACCGCAAAAACCTGAAATAGGTGCTCTTATACTTCTTTTTAATTGCTGTCAGTTCTTTGGTTTCGAGCTCTTTTGATGCGCAGAGCCACATCATAAGACCCCTTTACCTTTTCCCACAGAGCCTTTAATTCATTATTTTGGCAAAATAAGGGGTGCCTTGTGTGCTCTGATGGCTGCATAGAGTTGTAGTCAGATTCGAATTCTGTTACTGAATCTGCCTGACGAATAAAGGTATCCATTTTTGACCAAGGGCAACTGAAGTGGACGCAAGACAAAAGATTTGTTTGTGTGAATCGCCGCTTTGTAAAAAAAGTTTGCCACTAAAACCGCTTAGCACGAAATAAGCCTACTGTCTTATAAGAACAACAAAGGATAACTTGTATATTTAAATAACGACTTATTTATTTTCCAGCCAAGTAAGACTGTCGAATACGTAATTACGTATGTGCATGTGCGTATATGCAAAAAAATGTGCAAGTCACTCGCCACCCAACTTATCAAATATGTGATATACGTGTGTAAATAATTGATATTCACAATATGCAGTTTATTTAAAATTTCTGATGAAGAAATTGTGTTTGTTCAAGCGCGGCTGTGATTTTATGCAACCAACAAATAAATGGGGGAAACAACCCAGTGAAGTGATCAGCAATATGTACAAGCGCGAAACTAATAATAGACAAGTGCAATGTGAAAAGAAACCAAAGGAGTTTCGCAAAATATACTTGAAGTTACGCGATTAATAAAATGCAAATAAAAGTGAAAGCCAGTAAAATGAGAAAAAACTAAATTCTGTGCTTTGCAAGAAAAGAATAAATTTTATCAATCTTGTGCTTCGGTAAATGCGACTGGTATTTTTACACAAACAACACCGTATCAAGAATCAAAATGGACGTTCGCGCAATTCGTTAATGTTAGCCGATACACCAATAAACGTGAAAATGTTCTATATTTTTTTTTGTTTTCGGAAAAATATTAAGCACTGAGTTTTCTCCCCTTTTTATTTTTACAAAATAATCACGCGCGTTTTTTTTTTGTTAAGATTCGTACACACACAAGTGCAATGAAATTCAACCACGTACCTTAATGTGTTGTTATATGCCGTGTAGTGCGATATGCTGGCTTGTTAAAAAATGTGTTGCTGACATTAGTGGTGCTGTGATGCAAACGTGATGCTGTGGTGCAATAAAAAACGTTGATTTGATGAACAGCCGGTTAAGCGATGAACCCAAAAACGCTGCTTGTGTAGCAAACCGAAGAAAAAACGCTTGATATAGCTCTTGTGGCACGTTGGTTGTGGTGCGAAAAACTCAGGTTGTCGTAGATGTGGACGAACGTGATGTTATTGTGATCAATGTGGAAAAATGTAGCGATCGGTTGAGGCAGTTGAAAAACTCAGATGTGATGCTGTGTGGACTGCGTAATGTGGTTACTTTTTAGGCTCGAAGACCAATATTTACGCAGGTGGCGTCGCACGAAGATGGAGCGCACCAGCGTAAAGTTAATGTAACGAAAATATGAGTAAATAAATGACACAGTGGTTTTAGTGCAATGAAATTAAAAGTCGTTTTATTTGTAAATATCGATGAGTTTGAATAGTGTGGCACACAAGAGTTGGCTTACCGAACGTGGTGTGATAGCTGACGTGATCTCCTTGCTGTCTTCTAAGAAGTGAAAAAGTGCTAACAAACGAAAAGGGATGTAGCCCACCGCACAGTAACTTTCGTTAAGTTTCCCCTCCAATAAGTTACCGTACAGTGGGGCTTATTTTTAGCGGCTGGAAAGATAGCCGTAACTTATATATGTGTTTGTGTGCTCTTACATCAAGTGACAAAACGCGGATTAGGGTGGTGCAATATATTTAGGTCGCGGACCTAAACAGCTGACTTCCAAAACGTCAATTGCTTTGCATACGTACAAAGTAACGGGTGATTTTTTTGAGGTTAGGATTTTCATGCATTAGTATTTGACAGATCACGTGGGATTTCAGACATGGTGTCAAAGAGAAAGATGCTCAGTATGCTTTGAAATTTCATCATGAATAGACTTACTAACGAGCAACGCTTGCAAATCATTGAATTTTATTACCAAAATCAGTGTTCGGTTCGAAATGTGTTTCGCGCTTTATTTTTGTTCAGCGATGAGGCTCATTTCTGGTTGAATGGCTTCGTAAATAAGCAAAATTGCCGCATTTGGAGTGAAGAGCAACCAGAAGCCGTTCAAGAACTGCCCATGCATCCCGAAAAATGCACTGTTTGGTGTGGTTTGTACGCTGGTGGAATCATTGGACCGTATTTTTT
>NW_023458746.1:5850-20982 GCF_013731165.1 Rhagoletis pomonella
CGAGTCTATTGCAACCTAATCGACGCAATGCAAGTCGAAGACGACCGTTGGACTAATAAAATTGCAATCAGAGACGGTGTCGTCTAAGACGAATCGTTCGTGCGGCCTATCGTTCGAGATACATAATAAGGTGGTAAATATGAAATAAATGAAAATAGTATTTTCCTTAAAAAACCCAAGTTTTATTCATATTCCAACACATTTTTCACCAAAACAAATATTGTTTAATTAACTTCACATTACACCGAATACACTGTAACACCGAATTCGTTTGGAAAAATTAGGTTAAATAAGGCTATTAACGGCTCATAGAGAAAACCAGCACAATTTATAAGCAAATAAGTTGGGATCAGGTCAGTACCATAACTAAAAGACTGCTTTAAGAACTTCAGGTAAACTAATGCTTATTGGGAGATATTATTGGGGTATGTATTGAGTTTTTTTGGGCATAGTTCAAAAGGATAGTCACAGTATGCTTGGGAGTTAATGGAATAATTGGATTTAAAAAACTGAGCTAACATGTTGAAAATTGTTTGATTATCACTAGAGACGGTATTTTGATACTTCATGGCGGAAGGAAACCCACGTACATTTCGCTTGGAGTTTACGAAATCATAAAATGATTTGGGGTTATATATTATACGCCGTTTGATTTTACACAAGTAAGCTTTATAACTCTTTTTGTTTAATTCAAAAAACTTATGACGCAAAAGTATTTTACATAGTATGAGTGTAACCGGTTCTCACCCAGCCAGCAAAGAAACGTAAATTTTGCCGACAGTGCAGTTTGGTTCAATTTTCCGTATCCGAAAACGCATACAAAAAACTCCTACAGTTATCGTCAATTTTCGTATCCGGAAAACGTTCGAAAAAGGTGATGTCATTTGAAAGCAATAATTGTATTTTATTTGCTCAAGCTACACATTTAAAAGCATGCATGCGTAGTTGGTAGTGGCTGAGCGTGCAAAGGAGCTATTTGTTAGCTTCCATAAGGTGCTGGGTTCGAATTCCGTCAGGCGCTTCCTAATTTTATTTTATATCTTTTGAACCATGAAAAAGTATCTGTGAAGTGCAGAAGGAAAGCGTATTGAACGAAAAATTCAAACAGACATGTTTAGGTCCACGACCTGAATATATTGCACCATCCTAATACGCGTTTTCTCTCTTGATGTAAGAGCACACAAACACATATATAAGTTACGGCTAACTTTCCAGCCGCTAACAATAAGCCCCACAGTACGGTAACTTAGTTGAGGGGAAACTTAACGAAAGTTACTGTGCGGTGGGCTACATCCCTTTTCGTTTGTTAGCAATTTCTTCACTTCTTATAAGACAGCAAGGAGATCACGTCAGCTATCACACCACGTTCGGTAAGCCAACGCTTGTGTGCCACACTATTCAAACTCATCGATATTTACAAATAAAACGACTTTTAATTTCATTGCACTAAAACCACTGTGTCTTTTATTTATTCTTATTTTTCGTTACATCAACTTTACGCTGGTGCGCTCCATCTTCGTGCGACGCCACCTGCGTAAATATTGGTCTTCGAGCCTAAAAAGTAACCACATTATACAGTCCACACAGCATCACATCTGAGTTTTTCAACTGCCTCAACCGATCGCCACATTTTTCCACATTGATCACAATAACATCACGTTCGTCCACATCTACGACAACCTGAGTTTTTCGGACCACAACCAACGTGCCACGAGAGTTATAACGGGTGATTTTTTTGAGGTTAGGATTTTCATGCATTAGTATTTGACAGATCACGTGGGATTTCAGACATGGTGTCAAAGAGAAAGATGCTCAGTATGCTTTGACATTTCATCATGAATAGACTTACTAACGAGCAACGCTTGCAAATCATTGAATTTTATTACCAAAATCAGTGTTCGGTTCGAAATGTGTTTCGCAAACCCAATTGCTGCGAACGGCGACGAATCGACATTTCACGGTCTTCAGCAACACTCTCAGAAACAGACGCAATATTCTCTTCTGTACGCACTGTACGCATTCGTGTGGTTGGTTTAATGTCCAATAAAGTAAACTGAGTGCGAAACTTGGTCACAATCGCATTAATTGTTTGCTCACTTGGTCGATTATGTAGACCATAAATCGGACGCGCGAAACACATTTCGAACCGAACACTGATTTTGGTAATAAAATTCAATGATTTGCAAGCGTTGCTCGTTAGTAAGTCTATTCATGATGAAATGTCAAAGCATACTGAGCATCTTTCTCTTTGACACCATGTCTGAAATCCCACGTGATCTGTCAAATACTAATGCATGAAAATCCTAACCTCAAAAAAATCACCCGTTATCAAGCGTTTTTTCTTCTGTTTGCTACACAAGCAGCGTTTTTTGGTTCATCGCTTAACCGGCTGTTCATCAAATCAACGTTTTGTATTGCATCACAGCATCACGTTTGCATCACAGCACCACTAGTGTCAGCAACACATTTTTTAACAAACCAGCATATCGCACTACACGGCATATAACAACACATTAAGGTACGTGGTTGAATTTCATTGCACTTGTGTGTGTACGAATCTTAACAAAAACAAAAACGCGCGTGATTATTTTGTAAAAATAAAAAGGGGAGAAAACTCAGTGCTGAATATTTTTCCGAAAACAAAAAAAACATAGAACATTTTCACGTTTATTGGTGTATCGGCTAACATTAACGAATTGCGCGAACGTCCATTTTGATTCTTGATACGGTGTTGTTTGTGTAAAAATACCAATCGCATTTACCGAGGCACAAGATTGATAAAATTTATTCTTTTCTTGCAAAGCACAGAATTTAGTTTTTTCTCATTTTACTGTCTTTCACTTTTATTTGCATTTTATTAATCGCGTAACAATCGCTTGTACATATTGCTGATCACTTCAATGGGTTGTTTCCCCCATTTATTTGATTGTTGCACAAAATCACAGCCGCGCTTGAACAAACACAATTTTTTCATCCGAAATTTTAAATAAATTGCATATTGTGAATTTTAATTATTTACACACGTACATCACATTTTTTATAAGTTGGGTGGCGAGTGACTTGCACATTTCTTCTGCATATACGCATATATATAGTGACGAGTAAAACTGTAACATTGTGTAACACTTTTTATTTCAGCCACCGCTATCTTTCCAAGTTCTAACGACTGTCATACTTTTGTTTTATATTCTTATTGGTACACCCCTACTCCCTCTCCCTATCTCATAAAGATTTGAAGTCAATCCAACAACTATAATAAAACCAGCAGGCAAAAATGTAAATTAAGGCCAATGTTACAGTTTTGCACTCACAGTTTTGCACACTACAGTTATCTTTTACTTAGTTGGAAGTCAGATGACTTTTTTCTGTATTGTAATTTATTCAAGAAGTGATTACCAGTAAATAATATGGTTAATCAGGAAACATAAATGTAAATAATAGATTTACTGCGGAAACGCGGGTCCGTAGGAAAAGTGGCAAAAAATTGTGGAACTCGCCACGTGAAAATGTTAAGACTGAGAAAAAATATAGCCTAAAATGTTATTAAGGACAAAGGAAGTCTGCCAAAAAATATTACGGTCCGATATCTTGTGAACTTAGTAGCAAGTAGCGCTGCAGCCGCTATTACAGAAGCGCTTAAGGTATTAAAATTGAATGCAAATCAGTAGACAGCGAGGCGAAGAATTGTCAAATTGAACGCAAAGGCATAAGAAAAAACCATTATGATCAAAATACATGTGCGAGAGTGGTAGCATTTTGCCGGATCGCACGAAACCCTGACCGTTGCCTATTGAGATATGTTAGCCCTTACAGAATGCAATAAAAAAACACATTTTTAAGATTTAATTGAAGGTTAGTTGGTCTGACAAGACTAAATTAATCGCTTTCAATCAGATGTCCGGGCATGGCATTGGATCAAAGACCCAAATTAAGCCTAAGCGCATCATGTGAATCATGTGTGTGCCAACTGTGAATCACAGTGGTCGGTCAATAATGGTTTGGGGTTGTATTTCAAAAATATTGTTGGTCCGTTAGTACGCATTATGCGTAACGAACAGTATCTGTTCATATTTCAACAAAATTCTCAAGATGTAGTCGAAAAATGAGAGTTGCTGCTGAAAAATCACCCAAAACATACTGCATATGTTCGCAAAGACTGGATGCAAAAGCAAAAATTTGCTATTTTGAAATGACCTCCACAATCCGCGGATATGAAACTCGTCGAAAATTTGCGAAATCAACTAAAAGCGCAGCCTACTAAGTATGCAAGTCCGTCCAATGGAGTACATGAGCTATGAAAGCAAACCAAGGATATATGGGAGGCTATGCCTCCAGAATTTTTACAGAGATAGAAATAAGCTATGCCAAATTGCATCCAGGTACTAAAAAAAGCAAAAGTATACTGAAAATTGTGTTAACAATTCTTTTTTTTTCATGAAAATTGTCAAAAAGTTATTAAAAATATATAAGTGCAAAACTGTAACATATGCCTTAATTTACATTTTTGTCTGCTGGTTTTATTATTGTTGTTGGATTGACTTCAAATCTTTATGAGAGAGGGAGTAGGGGTGTACTATTAAGAATATACAACAAAAGTATGGAAGTCGTTAGAACTTGGAAAGATAGCGGTGGCTGAAATAAAAAGTGTTACACCATGTTACAGTTTTGCTCGTCACTGTACGTAATTACGTACTCAACAGTTTCACTTGGCTGGAAAATAAATAAGTCATTACTTAAATATACAAATTATCTATTGTTGTTCTTATAAGAACTAGGCTTATTTCGGGCTAAGCGGTTAGTGGCAATATATTCCTACAAATCGGCGATTTCTATTACTACAGACAAATTTCTTTTCTTGCATCCAAATTAAGTGGTCTTTGGTTGTCAAAAACGGATACCTTTATTCAGATTCAGTAGCAGAATTTGAATCTGACTACAACTCTATGCAGCCATCAGAGCACTCAAAACACTCCTTAACTTTCCAAAAGGATGAATTAAAGGTTTTTTGGGAAAGGTAAAGGGGTCTTATGATGAGCTTTGCGCATCAAAAGAGCTCGAAAAAAAGAACTGACATCGATTAAAAAGAAGTATAAAAGCACCTACTTCAGTTTTTGCGGTGCCAAGCAGCAATGGCTGAACTTTCAGAGCAACTCGCAAAGACTGAAAAGGAAAGCGAATACAAGTCTGGTCGCGAGCTTAATATTCATCTCCCTCCTTGTGACACAGACGTTTTTAAAGGAGATTATCTTTCGTGGCCATCGTTTAGGGACATGTTTACGGCTATATATATTCTAAATAAGCGCCTTACCCCAGTTGAGAAGCTGTATCACCTCCGGCAAAAGACTCAAGGGGAGGCCAAGGAAATAGTGCAGAGATCCCCATTAACCAACGATGGCTTTGGTGCGGCCTGGAAAAATCTATGTGACAGGTACGAAAATAAACGTACCCTGGTCAATGCTCAATTAAAGGTATTATTTAATTTAAACCCAGTTGAGAGTGAGTGCGGTAGCTCCATAAAGAAACTGCAACGGGACATTAATAATTGCATCTCGTCGCTTCAGTGTCATCAGATTGATGTTTCAAATTGGGATGCAATATTCACATATTTGTGTTCGACAAAACTGCCATAAACGACACTGGCACTATGTGAGCAAACCATAGAAAATAAAACTGAGATTTCCAAATGGGTAGATATGGATAAATTCCTATCCAATCGGTTTCAAACACTGGAAACCGTCACAGGTCTTAGAGGAGATATAGCTTCGAAACCTAAACCACCAAGCTCTCAGAATTCTGCAGAGACGCCTGCAAAAAAGCTTGGCGCCTTTCAAGCCAGTGTAGCAAAGGCAACATGTAAAATGTGCAACAGCAATGCACACAAGCTATCAAAGTGCGACAGATTTTTGCGTCTAAAGCCAACGGAGCGAGTAGATTACGTGAAGAGTATTTACAGTTGCTTGAATTGTCTATCTGCTGGGCACACAGTCTCAATATGTACCAGCTCATTTAACTGCAGCACTTGTCATTCAAGACATCACAAGTTGCTCCATATGCTAATTCAGCCAAAAGCAACAACTGATCCATCGGGTAACGTAGAATCTACTCCAAACCAGACTAAATCAAGACACGAATCTGAAAAAGGAAACATCAAATCGGTTACAAATGTAAATTCTTGTTACGCAAATACAAGTAAAGGAGTTTTGTTAGGAACAGCACGCGTAAACATACACTATAATGGTATACATTTTTCGGCTAGAGCGCTTATAGATTCTGGTTCTGAGTGCTCGTTCATTACCGAGAGACTCAAACGGAGAATCAACCTGCCATCAAAACGCTTGCATTCCCAAGTTTCGGGCATCAATAACTCTGTATCTGCGCAGGTAAAAGAAGCGTGTGCTATTCAACTTCGGTCACCCACAGACCCGTTAATTAATATAGAAGCAATCGTGCTGGTTTTACCACAATTAACCGGGGATCTTCCGACTTGTCAGATAAGCGCAATGACGCGGCAATCGTTCACAGACTTGGTCTTGGTGGACAAAAGATTCTTCGTCAATGATCCAGTTGACCTTGTCTTAGGAGGAGATATTTACCCGCAAATAATTTTAAGCGGAATGAGGAAGAACGTATTAAATACGCTTCTCGCGCAAGAAACCGTGTTCGGTTGGATACTGACTGGTCGCGCGGATTCAGTCAGTCCAACCAACAATATCGTATCGTATTTTAACGAAGTCACGTTGGACAAGCAGCTAGCTGCATTTTGGGAGCTGGAGGATGTCCCAAAGAAAAAAGGCATCAACGAAGATGATAAATACTGCGAAGAGCTCTTCAAAGCAACTACGACACGAAATACAGATGAAAAATACATTGTGTCTCTACCTCTTAAACGGGATTTTCCGAAAAATGTGTGCTTAGGACCTTCGCTGAAAAGTGCATGCTCTCAGTTCTACCGGAACGAGACGCGACTAGCGAAAAAGCCTGTCCTTCAAACAGATTCAACGGACTGCTATTTTTTACCTCACCACGCCGTTTTAAAGGAAGAAAGGACCACTACAAAGGTCAGGGTTGTATTCAACGCATCATGCCCAACCGCTAATGGCATGAGTTTGAATGATGTCCTTCTTCCAGGCCCAGTACTTCAGGCCGATCTACCCATTCTTATACTACGTTGGAGACTGTATAAATACGTATTCAACAGCGATATAGAAAAGATGTATCGACAAATTTGGGTAAATCAAAATCAAACAAAATATCAGCGAATAGTTTTCCGTAGTTGCCCAAAAGATCCGATCAGTTTGTACGAATAAAAACCCGTGACTTTTGGCATAAACTGTGCTCCTTACCTTGCGACAAGGACATCACACCAGCTTGCTGATGATGTGGAGAGCTCTCATCCAATCGCATCTGACATTTTGCGAAAATGTATGTATGTTGACGACGTACTCGCCGGGGGACATAGCGTCGAAGCTGCGAGTGATCTAGTCAACAACTCCTTGTGGTGGCAGGGTCCTTCTTGGTTACAAGAAGACTATTCGAGATGGCCAGCACAAGAATCGGACTATGACACAACCATTGAAGGAAAAAGGGTGCATGATCATGCAACAACAAAAGTAAACGACTTTCACGACATTCTCGATCGATTTTCTGATTTGTCACGGGCTTTGAGAGTTATATCTTATATTATGAGATTCTATCAAAGAATCAATCCCAAACCAAAATTTTCCTTTAAAGCGGAGTCTCGCTTAATAACAATTTGTCAAAAACAATATTACAGCGAAGAATATATAAGGGTAAAATCTGGAAAATCCATCGACGGAAAAAGTGAAATCCTGCCTCTTAACCCGTTCATCTACCAAGATGAGATTCTGAGGGCTGGTGGTCGTCTGAGCGCATCTTGCGATCTGTCCTACACGCCATCCTATCATTCTTCCGTATGGTTGTAGGTTGTCCCGTCTTTTTGTCCAGTTTATCCATAAAATTTCCGTGCACGGAGAGAACCAGCTGATGCTGCGACTCATCCGATCGCAGTACTGGATTCCCAGCGTAAAAAACTTGATACGGTCCGTCATACATAACTGCAAGGTCTGCACGATCCACAAGAAACGGTCGCAAACTCAACTTATGGGAATTCTTCCCAAAGAACGCACCACCTTTTCCCGCGCATTTACAAACACGGGAGTGGATTTCGGCTCGTTCGACATCAAGTCCTACCGGGGCAGAGGATGTCGCATGTCAAAAGGCTACGTGTGTCTTTTCGTCTGCTTCTCGCCGAAAGCCATTCACCTTTAAGTTAGCAAGATTTATTGCTCGACGAGGATGTCCAAAAAATGTTTACTCCGACAATGGTACTAACTTTGTCGGAGCCTCACGATCTTTACGAGCGGAATATAAAGCATTTTTAGCTGAGGCACGCAATAGTACCCTCACTAAATACAGCCATCAAACCTTAGAGTGGCATTTCATACCCGCTGCGGCCCCTCACATGAGCGGTTTGTGGGAAGCTGGGGTGAAAAGTTTCAAAACCCACTTTATAAAGGATGCGCCCGACCACAAATATACTTTTGAAGAGTTCAGCACACTCTTATGCCGTATTGAGTCTTGTCTCAACTCACGACCACTAAGCCCCTCTTCAAACGAACCGTCTGACCTGTAGCCGCATACCCCAGGTCCTTTCCTAGTCGGCGGGCATCTTCTTGCCCCACCCGAAATCGACGTAAACTAAAGTCCTGCCTCAATCGTAAATCGATGGCAGGAACTGAAGGCCCTACACCAGACATTCTGTAGGAGATGGAAATGGAATACCTCACCGAAATGCAGAAACGCATCAAGTGGAAACATCCACAAACCACCTTTAAGTTAGAAGACCGTCTGAAAGGAGATATCGCAGCTGTCACACCTCGTTTGGTAAGCCAATTTTTGTGTATGAAAATATTTAAACGCACCATGTTTAGGTCCGCGACCTAAATATATTGCACCACCCTAATACGCGTTTTGTCACTTCATGTAAGAGCACACAAACACATATATAAGTTACGGCTAACTTTCCAGCCGCTAACAATAAGCCCCACAGTACGGTAACTTAGTTGAGGGGAAACTTAACGAAAGTTACTTTGCGGTGGGCTACATCCCTTTTCGTTTGTTAGCAATTTCTTCACTTCTTAGAAGACAGCAAGGAGATCACGTCAGCTATCACACCCGTTCGGTAAGCCAACTCTTGTGTGCCACACTATTCAAACTCATCGATATTTACAAATAAAACTTTTAATTTCATTGCACTAAAACCACTGTGTCTTTTATTTATTCTCATTTTTCGTTACATCAACTTTACGCTGGTGCGCTCCATCTTCGTGTGACGCCACCTGCGTAAATAGACAAATTTCGAAAAAAAACAGCCGAAACCGTATCCTTTTCACCACCATTTTCGGTACTTTTCTGTAAATACGTTTCTGCCGCACACTTTAGTGGTAAAACGTATCATTAAAGTATCCAGGAATGGAATCGGTAAACGGACAAAAATCCGGGTTTCATCGACTTTTTTCCGTTTTCGGATCGGTTTTCGGATTTTTCGCTGGCTGGGCAGTTTTTTAGTGAACCATAACTGTTCTTCAGGAACATACAGGCGTTTAGGCACATACTTTTCAAATAATTTATATACAGCAAAATAAAAATGTGCAACGCTTTGCTCAACTTTTTTTTTATATACAGGCCACGACAATTTAGACAATTCTTTAATCAGTTTTTTTAAGTTGGATTTCGAAAAATCAAAGCGAATATTTGGTTCGTATGTTTGGATACCGCAATTTCGACCATCGTTTATAATTTCATAAAATATCTCAATAGCAAGGTGGTATACATCTTCGGGTAAAACTAGAGGGTCGTACTTATTCACAGCGGACTTAGATGCATCATCAACATAAACAAGATCTAATACTTTTTCAAACTTATTGCGAAGTACGTTAACTTGATTTAGGCAGAGTACAGCCATCTCCTCTAAAAATACGTTGTTGCACACACTAGACGAGAAAGGTACGATATCGTTTTCAATGATGTTCCATAATATATTTGGTAAATTAAAGTCACCCAACACAATCATCGAATCAGAGGGTTTAATCATTAAATTACCTGATTTCAGTAAAGACACTGATAAGTCAGATAGGGGAGGAATATAGCATAGAGCTAAATAAGTAAACCCCCTTCCAACCTGTACATGAAGGCATTTGAAGTCTGCAGATTTAATGAGCGGAAGACTAACTTCTTCAGATGGTATTGAAGAGTCTACCGCAAAGACTACGCCACCGCCGATTCTGTCCTCACGATCTTTCCTGTAGATATGATAATTATTTTAAAGAAACTCTGAATTGAAAATGTGAGGTTTGAGCCAAGTTTCAGTGAAAGAAAATATATAGTATAAATGCATTCAAGGCCACTAAGATATAAATTCGTTAATTTAGTATTTAAGCCTCTTACGTTTTGATAATAAATACTTAAAGCAAATTTAGTAATCAGTTTTTTGATTCAGTATTCTAACGGGGACTGTTTGCTAAATTATTATATTTGTTGGGTGTATACTCGAATTCACGAATGAAAGCTCCGGAGGGCCAAAAAGAACTACTAAGCAGCATTTCAAAATTTTCTAAATTTGCGTCAATTTTAAATAAAGAAATATTTCTTTCATAACTAAAGTTAAATTTTCTGATACTTAAGTTGATGTTTTTATTTTGGACGAGATGTAGAACTTTATATCGTCTTCAGAAGTATCCGTCGAGAATCTAGAGACAAATATAGACTTCTTTGGGGGAACCACAACCAGTCTCCTAGTATTAGACTCGATTACCGCCGGAAGGGGTTGAGTAACTGAGTTACTCATTGAGCGTTGGAGGATTAGATGCCACAACTTCAACGGGGGAAGGGAAAGATACTTCAGGCTTGTTATTATTAGAAGCAGAAGCAGACTTTGTTACACGTTCTCTTGAGGACGATGATCGGAGTCCTCATCGGAGGACATGGAGAAGAAAGGCTAATTAAGTCATTCGGAACATTGTTCTGACGTGGAACGTTTATCCTTTCATTAGGCGGTTTATGCAGACTCTTACGTTTTGACAATCGAATATCCTTAATAGATTTTATGGCATCTAAGCATTTAAAAGATCTAAACACATTTTCATAATGCTGTACCGACAACTCTCTCCCTACCTCTGAAAAACTATTTCTGGTTTGCCTAAACAACATAAAGAGATCAACTTCGGTTGACCTGCGAAGACTTTTGCCATCAGTAATAGCGCCCAGATTTCTTCCTGTCAAGCCAGCACACTTTAGATGGAAAATACCATCACAGAGCCAGCACGATAAGAAGCGTTCAGATTCGCTTTTAACTTTGCAATTATCAAGATCCAACTTCATAGTGAAAAATTAATAAAACAAACAAAATACTTAAACAGTTTAGGAGGTTAGTTAATATCAGCTGATGTACTTAGCTTTACCCTGGGATTCAGTAATTCAGTCTCATTTCAAATCACTAAATTTGAGATTAGCAATCAGTGACCATTTTTGTGACTTGAGATGATTTGGGTATTCAGTAGGAGAGAGTCACAAAAAGTTCACCAAAAATGTGTTGTGAAAACAAACACAGACAATCAACTGATAGCGTTTATGTATGCCTTTTGCCGCGCCGCCTAAAGAGTCGCAATGGCCGAGTGGCCAAAGCATTAGGCTGCCGGTCGAGAGGGTTCGGGTTCGAGTCCCCCTCGGGCGTACAGGATTTTTTTTTATTTAGTATTGTTTTCGTTTTATTTTTTTAATAATATTTAAATATAAATATTAATAATTAGATATTTTAAAAGCAAAAAATAAATTTTTTTAATGCATTTGTATGATATTAAAGAATTTTGGTTTATTTCCTAACGAAATTGTTGCTGAAAAAGTCTCCTCACTTCATTTCCGCGTTTTTTTAATAAAATAGAAAGCAATTAACTTTTCCTCCATATTTTTATTTTTGTGACCTGCTCTTAGCCAGCTGACAAATTAGTGACTTTTTTTTAGACTAGAGACGTGAGACAGAGTACGGAATACCAAATAGTCTCAAAATCCAAGTTCACCACCAAAAGTCACTATTAGTGACTAGAGACTGCTTACTGAATGCCACGGTTAAATGGAAGTAGCGAACAGTTTGAGAATCACTGTAATATGACACTCAATAAACACAACGCAAACAGCTGTGACAAGAATTACTCAAACAAGTAAACAAGAAGAGCAAAATAAATGCGCAAGAACAAACACAATTGCAGTTACACAAGAATTACTATTTCACAACAACAATGATGGCAACTGATGACTCGGAAAGAATACTTGCATATAATTGCAATTTAACTAAATAGCTTCAAATCAATATAAAACACAATAATAATAACTTTTACTTAGCTTTATTTGCACAAGATGCTCACCGGCACTATATCTCTCAACTTTAACTAAATACTAGCACAACATCTTTGAAAAACAAAGTCAAAACAGAGCACAGTATAAACAAATATGTACGTCTTCACAGCTTGAATTTTGCGTTTTATTCTTAAGAGCAAAAAGGCGGCCAAAACACGCCAACGTTCAATGCCGTCTGCTGAAACTGAAATTACTACAGCATCCCCACAGCCGAATGCTAGAAAATTCGATTGGATCACTGTCAGTGTTCCAAACATGGGCTTTTCCTACCAAAACTGGTAGGTTTTTTTCCATTTGGTAGGTTGGTAGGCTAGGTTGGATTTTGGTAGGTTCAGCGACAATAATAGTTTGTCAATGTTATTGTGGCTTGTTAACATTTCATTTTTAATATTTTTATTGAGCTTTGTACCACTATTGTTTATTAGGAAAAATTGAAAAAGCAACAAAGTCTAAGCGGTAGAAGTTATAGCACTATTTCGGAGAGCACCACATCTCCTCATCAGACTTCTTTTTTCTAGACTTCAGCAGGGATCGAACCTGCGAATTCGATGTTCAAAGTCAGAAGCGTTAAACACGAGCTATGTACATCCCGTAAACTCTTGTTGCTAATTCATTTTCCTTATTCAACCAACTACTATCAAGTGCAGCTGATTTGCCGCTATTTAAACTCGACAGCGTGGTTGTTGTTGTCAATTCTATACATCCATTTGCTTATTTGCTTTTTTTGTATAGTTTCAGGCAGGCTCTTCCTAAACTATGTGTTTGTCAATGTTATTGTGGCTTGTTACCATTTTATTTTTAACTAGAGTGCCAGTTACTGTCGAAATTCGACAGTTTTTCTAGTTTAAGAAGCCTTGGAGAGGTTTTCTAACTTAACACGTAGCAAAACTTATACGCTACAAACTAACTAATCGGAAAATCTTCTGCTAAAACGTAACAACATTTTTTTTTATCTGAGAAGGTATTTGGAGGACTTCGGCAGGACTTGGAATTGACCCGATACATTCAAGTTTATCGATAAATTTCAATGATTTAATACATATCGATAGTTCGATGAATTTCAAGAACACTAAAATTCGATAACTCAACAAAATTCGTGTACTCGACCAATTTCGATAACTGTGAAATTCGATGGCTCGATAAATTTCGATAACTCAAAAATGTAAAAACTTTGGATACCTTTATAAATTTTTACTTTTAACATCTCCACATTTTTCGAAAACTATCTAAACATTTTGATAACTCGTTACACTCTGTTAACACGATTAAATTCGATATGCAGTCATAAATTGATAAGCTTATATAACCTTGAAATTTCGATAAATCGATATATTTTGAAAATTCCATAAACTTAGCTTCCTTGAACCAACCAATTTCAGTAGATCAATAATAATCGATAACTCTGTAAGTTGTAAGAACTCCACGCATTACGACACCTCGATTAATTTCGTTAAGTCTATAAATAATGATAATTCAATAAATATGGATAACTTGACACATTTCTTTAACTTGACAAATTTCGTTAATCACACAAGTTTTTTTAGCTCGATAACTATGCGTAAATTTGGACAACTAAGTTTCTGTGTCTATAAATTTCGACAACTCAGTAAACATTGGTAATTTCGATAATTATAAACTTCGCTGATTCGATCAATTTCAGTAACCTTTATGGCTGATTTAATTTCGATTCCTATAGGAAAATTTCAACTCTGTTAACCTAATTCTCATGTATTTCTCATTGTCTCCATTTTCGCCTTTATCTCAATTTTCGTCTTTATCTTCACTTTTGCCTTATTTGTCTTCATCGTTGTCACTTGTTTCTTCATCTTCATATTTATCTTTATTTCAAAGTTTATTTTCAAATACGAAGTAAAACAAAATGCGAAACGCTTGAATTGAACAGGTTGCAAAAACAACCATTAAGAAATATGGAAATTTTTAAACGACGATTTTCAACCAATTTCGAAACTATAAAAACTCTCCTCATCTACAGAAAATTACTTTCCAACGGTGTTTCTGGTTTTGAAATCGGTAACTTTACCTTGGTCTTCATCTTTGTTTTTATCTTTCACATCCTTGCTTATATCCTTTTCTTTTTCTATTCACGTAGATGAGATGAAGTGCGATGACGTGATAAGATGTGACGTGATTTTATGTGATGTGATAGGATGTCATGTCATGTGTTGTCATATCCTCTGATGTCATGTCATATGATGTCATACCATATGATGTCATATCATGTGATGTCAAGTCATGTGATGTCATGCCGTATAATGTGATGTCATATCATATAACGTCATGACACGTGATATCGTGTGATGTGATATCATATTATGTGATGCAATAGCATGAGATGTCTCTTCATATCATATGATAAAATGTGATGTGATGTAATGTGATCACATCCCATGTTCCGATTAGTGTATCGATAACCCTGTTGATAACTGTGTTGATAAAAATACCGATAACAATATCCATACATATATAGAAAAATACGATTGTAAAATCGATTAATTCAGCGATAAATATAACAATCATCAGTATCGATTATTGTACATATCGTTAACAATATAAATGACTAAATCGATAACAAAATCAATTATTTAATCGATTATTATACCGATAACAATATCCATTATTGTATCGGTAACAATATCGATTATTATATTGATTATTATATCGATTACAATAGCGGTTATT
>NW_023458746.1:21082-22250 GCF_013731165.1 Rhagoletis pomonella
CTTGATAGTAGTTGGTTGCGGTTTCTCGCATGCGTCGTCACGCAAGCGAGATTTTCCAGCACGTGAAGACGGCCGGTTACACTCAGGGCCGTCGAGAGAAAACTCGGGCCCGGGACTAAAAAATCACGGGCCCCTATATAAATTTGCATTAATTTAAAAGCACGTGGCCCAAAGCGCCGAAAACAAAACCAAGGGGAATATTTTTTTTCAGGTTTCCCAGATTTTTGATTATGTCTGGGTCATACATATTCTGAGGTATCAGACAATATAAATATTTACACGAATCTCCTTCTCTCAAACATGAAAATTCACTTGATCTTGAGACACCAATAAAGCAGTTTTCTATACTCTTCATTATCCATGTATTTTCGGTGCAAAACTATTTGTAACGTAAGTCTTTTTATAAGCTTTTATTTAACTTGGTCATCCCGCGCAAATCGCGGAAATTTCCAATCGATTTTAAACTGACTTCCCGACAAGTTAGAGACTTGAAATTTTCAGCATAGTTCCAATCACGATGACAATGCAATTTAAAATATAAATGAATTCCCCATATGGTCCAGGGGTCTTGATTCAAAGGCGGTCAAAAAATAGTAAGATTTATGGCTAACAGAGCGTAATTTGCCAAAGAACGTAAAACCATTATAAAATTGTTAAAGATGCCTGCGCGCCGCGGCGGTAGTGTAGCAAAGCTATCTGTGGCAAATTCTAGATATCAACCTAGTCTAGATATGAACCTCGTTGAAGGAATTAGAAGACTCCAGATGTCGCCCCGCCAGAAGAAGTTAAATATTGCGCCTAAATATATGCCATGCTACAGCGGATATGGACGGCACGCCATTTCTTTAAATAAAATTAACTGGTGCTATATGTACATATGTATGTTTATACAAAAAGTAATCAAATAACATTTTGCTTGCCAAGTCTTCTGTTCTCTTTCATTGCAAGTTGAATTATTTTAATATCTATTGCAAAATTTTTCACATAAAATAAAATAACACTTTTAAATATACAACGCTTTTATAAATGGACTAACAATTATAAAATAAAATAATGTAAAAAAAATATTTTTTAAAAACAAGCTTTTATTTAACCGTAATCAAAGGAATAAAATGAAGTAGTGTAACAAAAGATTGTTTAGCAAGAAAATTTTGTCAAAACTGCACTA
>NW_023458746.1:22350-30717 GCF_013731165.1 Rhagoletis pomonella
TACGATGTTGTTCGGAGGTGAAGCCGTTCTTCGGCTGCGGCATGTGCAACAACACCGAATCCCCTTCCTGTAGCTCCTCTCGGCTCGATGCGTTACTGGACATTGCCTCCAGCTTATCTCCGGTGGAGCACCATCTCACATGGTCGTGCTTCTGCCGGCCACTGGTGGTGACCAGACCATGTCTCTTCTCATTGGCACCCTTTTCGCCAGATCTATGCCGCATCCTCTGTCCATGACACCGAGGCTCCTGCCTTCGTGCTGCACTGCCTTTAGCACATCTTGCTACATCCGGATCCTTACGCTGAAGCTTCCGCCGTCGTTTCGTATCTCGCTCTTCCGCCGATGCTAACTTCATTGACCGGACATGTATAATCTCACCCTTGGCATCCGGCTTAACTGCTCGCTTTTGCCGACCACCTTTTTCAGGACACTTCAAAGCGCGCCTACTGCTACCACAGCCGCTTCCATTTCCGGCCACCGGCGTATCACCATTGCAACGTGGTTCAGTGGCTTTCCTCCTGCCGGAAACACTGCCTGGCTCGCCATGACCACT
The DNA here is from genome assembly GCF_013731165.1 of Rhagoletis pomonella. Classification (NCBI taxonomy): domain Eukaryota; kingdom Metazoa; phylum Arthropoda; class Insecta; order Diptera; family Tephritidae; genus Rhagoletis; species Rhagoletis pomonella. The sequence goes on from NW_023458746.1 coordinate 22,904, forward strand.
TCCTTGTTGCGACCTCTTCTTCACTGAGCTAGCGGAACCGTCACGCTTTTCCTGTATCGGTGAACCGCTTCCTTCTCCTGACGAAACCACTTCGTCTCCATCACTGCCAAACTCCGCCCAACTAACCGCTTCCGTTTCTGGTGGAATCTTCGACACTTCCTCTAAGACTAACCGTCTGCTGCAGCACTGGCTGTCGTAACCAACCCTAAGTGGCACTTTCCTGTGACGATCTGTCAGGATCATTCTCTGGAGGTCAATCTTCATGCCTTGGCCAAGTAAGAAATCCACGCCGATGATGACTTCATCCACAATGTCTGCCACTATAAACTTAGTGTACGAGGCCCAATCGTCGATTATTACCTCGCATGGTACTTCTCCTAATACTTGGGTGCATTCACCAGTTGCAGTCTGCAGCTTTGCTCCAGGTAGTGGCTTCACATAAAAAGTGGCCAAATCCGGTCGAATAATGGAATGTGTCGCTCCAGTATCCACTGTCAGTACTCTCTCCTGCCCATTCACACATCCACCAATAGTAAGGTTGCTCGCATTCCGGCCAATTTGTGAGACGGAGATTATGGGCCCTTCAACTTCTGGAGCCAGCACGCGGCCCTTCCTGCTGGCTCGTTTCAGTTTAACGACTGATTGGAGTTGGCTTCGTCTGCCCTGCGTTTGCGTCCTGCTGAATTGTTGTGACCATTGGAACTTGCGCTGCAATCGCGGGCGAAGTGGCCTGACTTTCCACATTTAAAACATTTGCCAGAACCATGCTTTTTCTCGCCCAGCAGTTGGATAATCTTCTTCAGCATTTCATTTGTCTCTTCCGGTGCTTCCACTTCCACACGATGTGCTTTGTAGGCTGGTCTACTTAGGAGCGCCGCCGTTTCACGCGTCTGCGCATACGAGACGGTTTCAGCAAATGTTGCCTTTGGATTCGCGTACGTCTCTCGCTTGGTATACATGTCCCGCATTCCGTTGATGAACCTCTGGATTTTTACTCTTTCAAGGTGCTCACCAGATGCGTCTCCAATTGCCAAATGAGCCAGCCTTTCAACCTCGGAGGCGAATTCCTGTAGAGTCTCGTTGGATTTCTGGCAGCGATTCTCCAGCTCCATCTGGTAAATCTGCCTCCTGTGCTCGCTACCATAACGTCTCTCCACTGCACCCATTAAGGCATCGTAACTGTTCCTTTCACAGTCGGGAATAGTCTGCAATATTTCCGCTGCAGGTCCTTTTAATGCCACGAACAGAGCAGCGGATTTATCGTCCATGCTCCAGTTGTTAGCTGTAGCCGTCTTTTCGAACTGGAGCTTAAAGACTTGGAAAGGAATCGTGCCGTCAAAGGATGGAGTCTTTACCTTGGGCGCGCTGGTCGAAGAAGGTGGACGATTCAACTGCATATCTCGGAGGCGACCTTCCAACTCTTCTACCTTAGCCTCGACTTTATCCTGTCTATCCTTGATTTGTTCGTTATCTCTAGCTAAATTCTCGTGCAGTTGTGTAATCTTTGCATCCTGGACTTCCAGCAACTGTGATACGTGTGTCTTCTGTGCCTGTAGCTGCGACGAAATATCTGACAACTGTGTTTGCATCTGAGATGACATCTGTGACATGCGTGTATCCTGTGCTTGCATCTGTGACGACAGCTGTGATGACATCTGTGACATGGCAGCCAATAACGTGTTCAAGTCCATAGCTGTTGATGAACTTGGAGACTTTTGCTGTTCTTCAACCTTCCCGGATGTCTGCTGCACATCCTTCGACGAACAAGCAGCCTCATCCTTCTGTTCGTCCTTTGCGGATGCATCGTCGTATTTACCCTGGAAGTCGTATTTGTCCACGTCGATGCCTTCAGCTTCCATAGCCTCCCGCAACCGGGATAATAATTCCACTTTTCTTCCGGAGGTGGCCAAATTACGCTTTTCCAACTCCTGTTTCAGTTCCTCAATCTTTAAGTCCTGAATTTTCGCCATTTTCAGTAGTTTATCCTTCGGGATTTATTTAACAATCCCACTTCTGACACCAATTGTTACGATTATCTTCGAAACCTTGAGGGATTTCCCAAATATACTCGGGCTCGTATCGCTGGATTGTTAAATAAAGGCTAACGATGACCGAATTGTAGTACAATTAACTTTATTGTACAACAAACAATTTACAATACTTGCTAATACAGTAAAAACACTTTACAATACTTGTAAAAGCAATAACAACGCTTTACTACTTGTTAACACAATTAAACTTATAGCTTGCTTATTCACAACTCGATTCTCCGCTAACTTTACTTGTAGCTTGCTGACTTGTAACTAACTCCACTCCGCTGTGTCGTGGTTCTTATATACCTGCGCTCACACTTATGGCAACTCTAGAACGTTCTGAAGTTTATCGCTCATTCTCTTTTTCTCGCTGTTCGCAGTGTTCATCCAACTTGACGTTTCTCTTTGTGGAACATTCTACGTCATTCCTCGAACATTCTGCCTATTTCTCGTTGTTCGCTTTGTGTTGCCGCAGTATTCGCCACATTATTATGCAAATTCTTCTATAAATCATGCCGTTGTGTTAAATTATTCTTTAGGTTTGTTCGTCGAGCAAAAAATTTGTACGAATTTGTACGAATTATCACGATTTTTGCCAAAATCGCGTTCGTGCAGACCAAAAAATTATCCAACACTCAAAAATTGTGAGAGCAAAGTGACAGTTCTCTTGGAGAGAAGTTGCAAATTCTTGCTGGAAAAAATTTTGCCAGCAAGAATTTGCAAACACGAAAAACATGTGGTTGTGGCGCATGGTTGCATTTTTGTCTACAATAATTTGAATAAATTAGTTCGTTAAATTTAAAAATTTATAAACACGAGCGATTTTTTTATGAAAAAAGGAAGTAAATAATTGTTGATATAATTAATTTAGTTAATTCCAATGATTTGAACTTAATTCGGCTGAAAAAAATGGTATTCGCAATCGGAATGCAATTGCAACCAGAGTCGATTTAAGAAACCCGACAGCTAGTACGATGAAGAAATTGAAATGTATGTCAGAACAACAAGAAATATACATGTATATCCTGTTTTTGGCCATTCGAAAGAATTTTAAAAATTCTATAAAAAATTTTTATGTTTGAAATGCAACCGTGGACGCCAGCTGGCAGCGAAACTTGCAAATTCCTGCAAATTTGCGTTCGTGCAGAAATTAGCAAGTTTCCCAACATGAGAGAAAATTTGAGAGGATTTTTGATTACTCTCTGATATTTTGAGTGTTGGATAATTCTTGCTGGATTTTCGACGAACAAACCTTTTATCTTATGTGTACACACGTTGTCACAGGCGAAAATGAAGAAAATTGCAGTAAAAAGCCACCACCAAATTGTAAACAACGAAGAAATGTAAATAAACGGCTAATGTCAAAGTCGCCCAACTTTTTTCCTAAATGCGATTCTAACGGGCTAGTCTTCGGCGATCTAACCCCGTTTAGGTCGGCGAAGTATCTCAGAAGTTGTCCGTCCATAGGGCTACATTCACCATTCCCACGACAGCCGGTTCTACGTACCGGAATGACTCGGGTTTTACCCGACCAAGGGCTGTTGTTTCGGCGATCTAACCCCGTTTAGGTCGGCGAAGTATCTTAGAAGTTGTCCGTCGATAGGGCTACATTCACTACATATTCTTCTACTCAGGGCTGGCATCGAGTCAAACCCAGGGCCAGAAACCTACACCTGCTGTGTATGCCGGAGACGATTACACCACAACTCCACCTCAGTCAAGTGTAATCCCTGCGAGGGGTGGAGTCACCTTAGAGTCTGCTCGGGACTACGGACACATAGACAGTGGACCACGTCGTACGTGGCCCCCTGTTGCTCAAACAGAGCAGCCTCCACGGCTAACCACCGTCCGCCCGAGCAGTCTCACACAGTCACCACAACACAACATAATAACACCACAGACCATACCACAGCCACGACAGACCACAACACACACAACCGCACCACCACCCACACGCCGCCGCCAACAACTCCTGGTTCCCCCTACAATCTGCACGGTATGTCAGACCAGGATATTCCGTAATGTGACATCAGTCAAGTGCAACACCTGTCTTGGCTGGTGCCACTTTAGGGCATGCTCAGGTCTGCGTACCACGCGAGATTGGACTGGGAACTTCGAGGGCCCGTGCTGCGCTGCTCGGTCGCAGACCCCAATTGCGACGCCCCCCGCCACCACCACAGGGCGGCAATCATCACAGCAGCGCACACAGCCAACGGCGGCAAGAACACACATATCACTTACATCCCACATCACGACACGTCTCCCGAACCACATGAAGCTCCTTCAATTTAACTGCAACGGGCTACAGAGCAAGATTGGGGAGATAACCGTCTTCATGTGTCGGCATGGTATATTGATAGCTAGGGTCCAAGAGACGAAGTTGCACAGCAATTCAACTTTGTTGAATTGCGCCGGGTACAACGTGCACCGTCGAGATCGCGAGCGAGATAATGGTGGTGGCTTAGCGTTCATCACGCACCACACCGTGCAGTATCGTCTAATCGAAGCAGACATCGACCGCAGGGATACCACCCTAGAATGTCAGGGCATCGCCATCCGGTCAGGCGATGACGAGCTCGAAATATTTAACATATACATACCCCCTGTCACCTGCTGCCCGGCAGGATATCACCCTGATATAGGTGCGCTCCTCAGAGGTGAAAACCGTATGGTAGTAGGTGACTTTAATGCGCACCACGATCTTTGGCACTCAAGCCTGTCAAACGGTCGTAGGGGAACAGACTGGGCTGAGCAGATAGACGATTCGACATTCTGCACAATGAACGACGACGCAACCACCAGGATTATGGGTAACTGCAGTAGCTCGCCAGACATCACATTAGTCAGCGCTGGTCTGATAAACAGCATAATCTGGCGACCTATGCTGACTCTAGCATCAGACCACCTACCCATATTCATTTCGATAGATAAACCAACCGACTTTGCCTCCGCCAAACACCGGACCTATATCAACTTTTCTAAAGCTGATTGGAAAGGTTACGCGGAGTTTACCGAAAACATCTTCACAGCGCTCCCCACACCAACCGACGTCCATCTCGGTGAACGTAAGTTCCGCAGGGCTGTCACTGCTGCTGCAGCTCGTTTCATACCGGCAGGATGTATATCGGACCCACGTCCAAACTTCCCTGCCGAAGCGGCTGTTCTAGCCGATCAGCGTGATAGCCTTCGTCAGGCCTATCCCGGAGATCCCCGTATCAGGGATCTCAACGCGGAGATTCGGCAACTAGTAAACGTACATAAGCGGAAGAAGTGGGAGGAGCATCTGTAATTTCACCTCTGGTGTGAGCAAGCTTTGGTCAACCGTGAGGTCACTGTCCAATCCGACGAAGCACGGCGACAGAGTCGAAATTTCCTTCGGCGACCATGCTTCGTCGGATCCGGAGCGATGCGCGAGCTATTTTAGCCGGCAGTTCATACTGCATCCTGCGGTGGACAAAGCCAAGCGTCGAGTGACCAGAAGGCTGCACAAACTGCCCACAACCTGTGCCCCCCTTGCTTTCACTTGCGGTGAAGTTCAGGTGGCCATCGGGAAGGCGAAAGCCTCCAAAGCCATGGGTCCCGACGGAATATGCATGCTGATGCTGAAAAATTTGGGTCCTGCGGGGGTAGCGTACCTAACGGAGGTCCTCAACTTATCAATGGCCACTCTCATCATCCCAGACATCTGGAAGGTGGGGAGAGTGGTCCCACTGCTCAAACCGGGGAAACCTGCCAACAAAGGAGATTCTTATCGTCCGATAACACTCCTTTCCCCGGTAGCGAAGACACTCGAGGCCTTGCTACTCCCGTACTTCACAAACCACTTGACCCCAGCGAAGCATCAGCATGGTTTCCGTAAAGTGCACAGTACAACAACAGCATTTAACGCCATAAACACTCAGATAACTCGTGGCCTTAACCGAATCCGTCCCTGTGAGAGAACGATTCTAGTAGCGTTGGACTTGTCAAAGGCGTTTGACACCGTCTGCCATTCCACGCTACTAGAAGATATAGAGGCCTCCTCTCTCTCTCCCACAGAGGCTCAAACGGTGGTCGGCAAATTATCTGAGTGGTCGACATTCGTGGGTAATGTTTAGAGACAAAACGAGTAAACAGCGAAAAATAAAACAGGGGGTTCCTCAGGGTGGTGTCCTTTCCCCGCTACTGTTTAACTTTTATATTTCAAAGCTCCCTCAACCACCAGAGGGAGTCTCGATTGTCTCTTATGCCGACGATTGTTCGATCATGGCGACTGGGAATGGAATTGATGACCTGTGTTCGAAAGTAAACGGGTATCTCTCCGAACTTTCTCGCTTCTTCATTGCAAAGTGTCTAGCCCTCTCCCCTACGAAATCCTCCGCGACCCTGTTCACAACCTGGACGAAGGAGGTCAGGCTACCGCTGGGGATTCACGTCGATGACACACCAATTCCGACGGTGAATAACCCCAAAATACTCGGAGTAACATTCGACAGCCTGCTCTCCTTCTCTGCGCACTCAACCGCTATTGTCAATAAAGTACAGAGCCGAAACAAGGTCCTCAAGTCGCTAGCCGGCAGTACTTGGGGCAAAGACAAAGAAACGTTGCTGGCAACATACAAGGCAATAGGCCGGCCGGTTTTGAACTACGCAGCGCCAGTGTGGTCGTCAGGGACTAGTAGGACGCAGTGGACGAAGCTACAGACTGTACAGAACACCGCACTCAGGACAGCGACAGGATGAATACCATCTACACGACGAGGCGCAAATGCTCCCCGTAAAAGAGCACAATATAATGCTCTGCAAGCAGTTCCTGATCGCGAGCCACAGAAGTGGCCACCCAAGCAGACAGCTGCTTGCAGAGGAGCCCTCGCCTAGGCACGTCAGGAGGCATCTATATGAACTGACAGACGAAGTCCAGAGGTTCATCAAGCAACCTCTGGACCCGACAGTTTACAGACAGGCCCTGAACGGCATTCACAGGGACTCAGTCTCGAGTTATGTAGACTCTAGACCTGTGAATGCCGTTCTAGGCATACCAACCCCGGAGATAGACGAGACGGAGCTTAATCTGCCTCGGGAGACTCGCACACTTGCGCAACTTCGCTCCGGCTACTGTAGCAGGTTAAACTCCTACCTGAGTAGGTTGAATGAGGATGTGCCGAATGAGTGTCCGGCATGCGGAGAGACCCCACATGACTCGAAACATCTCTTCGCATGCCCGGAAAACCCGACAACCCTAACGGCCTTGTCCCTGTGGACAAACCCCACAGAAGCTGCACGCTTCGTAGGGTTGCCGTTAGTGGAACTTGACGACAACGACTGAGATACCAACCGTCCTGGGCGGGGTTGTTGTAGCCGCTACAACAACAACAACAACTACAGTATATGTCAGAAAAGTAACACTGAATTTCGAATTGGCGAGTTTTATGCAAAAAAAAAAGAAATTCCCATTCGGGTGCCTAATACATATGGATATCAAGTTTTTAGTTACATATTTAACATTTCTTAGCCTTAATATAGGCTCTTGTTAGTCCCACTTGAGTTCAACGTGAACATTATGAAGCATATCTTCCGTAAAGAATTGTTCACCTCGTTTTCTTTTTTTTATTTGAAATAGCAATGACAAATATGCACAATTTTTTATATTTTTTATTTTTATTTGATGTTTAATCAACTTATAGGTGCAATCCCGTATTCCTCGGACTCGGACTAGTAAAACTGTCAAAAAATAAAAATTCACTCAGAGCGAGAGAGTAACATTGAAAAGTACGGGATCGCTTTCTAGTAAAAAATGGTAAC
>NW_023458746.1:30817-32208 GCF_013731165.1 Rhagoletis pomonella
GTCCGATTTCAATAATTTTCAACGGTTTGCTTTTATGTGGCAAGCACAATAACCATACCGAGTTTGGTACAAATTGCTAAAACGGTTAACGATATACATATATGTGATCATAAGTGGGCGGTGCCACACCCATTTTCCAAAATTTTATCATAAGCGTATTTCCTGATAAATAATTGTTGCAACCATCAATTTTGAATAAATTAGCTTTAATATTCACTGATTTATCGAGGATTTCGTATTTCTCGAAATTACCGTTATATGGGATGTGGGCGTGGTTATTGTCCGATTTTAAAAATTTTCGGCCATTTGGTATGCTGTACCAGGGTCAACAACTGTGCCAAGTTTGGAAGAAATTGGTGCAGCGGTTACCAAAATATACACATGTAACTATAAGTGGGCGTGGCTACGCCCATTTTTCAAAAATTTTTAATATCCTTATTTCTCGTCTAAACGTTATTCTAAATGTCAATTTTGAGTGAATTATCTTCAGTAGTTACTAAAATATCGCAGTTTTCGTATTTCTGAAAATTACCGTTATATGGGAGGTAGGCGTGGTTATTGTCCGATTTCGCCCATTTTCAATAACATCCGTCCTACACCCAAAAGAAGTGCATGTACGAAGTTTCGTTAAGATATCTCAATTTTTACTCGAGCTATCGTGTGCACAGACGGACGGACGGATGGACTGACGGACGGACGGACAGACAGTCACCGCTTAATCGATTTCTCTTTTAACTCTGATCATTTATGTATACATTTGTCTCGATTCGTTTTGCCTGTTACAAACAACCGTTATGTGAACAAAGTTATAATACCCTTGTGCACAAGTGCGCTCGGGTATAAAAATTAATGAAAAATACGCCCTTCAGAAAAAGATTATTTATAGAGCACCATTGTTCGAATGCATGCAGATCGGATTGCAACTTTACGCTATCTGATAGGCTGCGCAGCCTTAGTAGTCAGTATGAATCTATGTATTCACTGATGATAAATAAATAAATAAATACAAAATTTTTACAATCAAACGCTATGCACAGTTGATAAAACAACACCACCTTATATAAATTCGCCTTGCTAGCTACTTCAAACTTCCACTTTATTATACTAAAATTTAAAAAGCTGCGTACTCAAAAAAATTCTTAAAAATCTGATTAAACAGTTTCAAATTTTGATGAACATTTGTGTTAAAATTGCCGAAAAACTAAAAAGCATCGGCTAAGAATCGGCCAAAAACGGCCGATGCCGATTATTTTGGCCGATGCTAGCCGATGCCGATTAAGCGGTCGGTTATTTCAACAAATGTAACAGAATTCTTGACTTAATTTTTATATCTAGTAATTTGAACCGGCTGGCATTCATCATACTCCTTTAGTACTCACTATTGAGTTCTA
>NW_023458746.1:32308-42603 GCF_013731165.1 Rhagoletis pomonella
TAAAAACCTTTTGAACTTTTTCAATTTTATTTGCGTGAACCTCATAGTAAGGATTCCATACTAGGGAGCAGTATTCAAGCCGAGATCTGACTAAGGCAACGTAAAGCGACTTCAGAGTTTGAGGGTCTTTAAAAGCAGAGGAATTTCTTCTGATGAAACCAATCATTGCGAATGCTTTAGACACAATGTAGTCAATATGTCGTGTGAATGAAAGCTTGGTGTCGAAAGCAAGGCCAAGATCTTTCATCTCGTAGCTACGGCTTATAATACAATTGTTCAAATTGTAACCATAATCAATGAAATTTGGCTTTCTAGTGTAAGTTACAGTGAAACATTTTTTAACATTCAGAAAAAGATTATTTATAGAGCACCATTGTTCGAATGCATGCAGATCGGATTGCAACTTTACGCTATCTGATAGGCTGCGCAGCCTTAGTAGTCAGTATGAAACTATGTATTCACTGATGATAAATAAATAAATGAATAAATACAAAATTTTTACAATCAAACGCTATGCACAGTTGATAAAACAACACCACCTTATATAAATTCGCCTTGCTAGCTACTTCAAACTTCCACTTTATTATACTAATATTTAAAAAGCTGCATACTCAAAAAAATTCTAAAAAATCTGATTAAACAGTTTCAAATTTTGATGAACATTTGTTAAAATTGCCGAAAAACTAAAAAGCATCGGATAAGAATCGGCCAAAAACGGCCGATGCCGATTATTTTGGCCGATGCTAGCCGATGCCGATTAAGCGGTCGGACTCCAATAATAATACACATAAATATAAATTCATTTGTAAACTTAATTACTTTTTAAGTTTTTAATTTAATTTGTTTTAACTAGGGCTGTGCGATTATTCGATTACTCGAGCAAGTTGGTTAATCAGTTATTCGGTTAATCAATTACTCGAGTAATCAAGATTTTGACTACTCAAAACGATGATTAATCGAGTTACTTGAAATATGATTACTCAAAAAAATTAAGTTTGCTCGTTAAAAGAGTTTGCTTTGGAAAATGCTTATTTTCTTTTTTATATTCTGTATATGAAAAAAATATGTATGTATGTATTTCATTTTAATTTTTGAAAACAGAAACGTTTCTTTCAAAGTATGAAGGAACTTCAACTGCTTTATATGTATGTATGTAAAGAGTACTTTGAAATGTTGATTACTCGTTTTATTCATAATGTTGATTAATCATAAAGCAAATTGCTCAAATATTTTTGTTTTTGGTTAATCAAAATCTTGATTACTCGAGTAACTGAACTTTTGAGTAATCATAATTTCCACTTAATCGAACAATTGAGTTATTTACTTTATGATTAATTAAAATTTTGAATAATCAATTAATCGCACAGTCCTAGTTTTAACAAATTTGCCGTTTTGAAATCTATACTGTTTTAAAAACTTTAAGAGATCAATGGTTAGAATGAACACAGCAGTAGTATCAATAATTAAATTTTTGAGAACGTCAAATTATTTACTGTTGTGCCGTTCAACCTGTTTCTATGTTTCGATTATTATATTCATTTCAGAAAACCATGCCATGAAAAACAGCTTCTCATAAAAATACAATCGCCGTTCGGAGTCGGCGTAAAGTCCCTCCGCTTTGTGTGGCAACTTCAAGGCGCACGCCACAAATCGGAGGAGAAGCTCGGCCAAACACTAACATATGTGTAAGCGCCAATCTATTATTATTATTATTATCAGAAAACTTTCTCTCAGCCGAAGCGCTGCTATTAGTCCGAGAGGCGAGCGACAAGGAATTGCAGGCATTTTATAAAAGCTGAATTTTTGATATTATGTCACATTTGTGGTGTAGAGAAATAACCTGCCGTCAGTCAGTCCAATTCGTTAGCGTTTGTCAGGGGCGACTTTAATTTTGTATAGAAACTCTTAATCTTGCAATATCTGAAAAATTAATTGCGAGTAGTACGTTGACTAAAAAGTGATATGGCATTAGTCAGTCACTAAAATCCTGCAGCAGCTTTTGCTGACTATAAAGGTGTTGTATTGAATATACAAGTTGTTAATAAAAACAGTAACCGTAGATGTTTAATGATAAAAGTATTTTTGTAACGTTAACAATTTAACAATCCAGTCAAAAGAACCCGAAGGATTTAGGAATTGTCATTACTGCCCTGCGCGAAGATAACAAGAATTTAATAAGTATAACTGAAAGCATGCATTCTGATTTGCTTGCTATGCAGCGTACTCTGCATGAAAAAGATGATGCGATAGCTTTACTCAAGACTGAGTTTAACGACCTCCGTTCGTGTGGTAATGCTGCTGTTGAGAAGTTGTCTGCAAATTTCTCCCGATGCTTGCTACTCATCTACGTCTGTTGATGGTTTGCCGATCAACCTGCAGTCACCTGGTGTCATCAGTGATGCGTCCTCTTCTGCCTGCTCTATGCCTGTACCTGCCAATTCTTTGTCATCAGCGGTTAAAGAATCTACTTCATCTACTTCTGTGGATGTTCTACTGTCAGCTGCTGTCGATAATGATGCTCTCTCTTCTGTTAATTTCCCTGCTTTACCAGGTGCGTGTGTTGGCGCTGGTAATGTATCCTCTCTTTTTTCAAATAATAATAGTAATACCAACGGTTTTACCCACCATTCCCTCCCATCCGCACAAGGGTGCAGTCCGCATGACGTACGGAACCAATCAGCCTTATTCTGCATTTCGATTACGTTCCCGCATTCCGCTCCGCTAAAATCGTAATTTGGTATTCTGAGTTACGCTCGAATCGAAAGAAGAGGAAGAGCGAAAATATTTTCGAAATCAGCTGGTTGCCTAGGAATGTTTGAAATCGAAACAAAACAAAAGAAATAATTGCACCAAACTATAGCAACTTATGAAGTTAAACTTTGTAAATATTTAAAATAACTAAATATATCTAACTCATTTTAATTTCAAAATAAAATTTCGTTTGTTCTTAATTAAAGTGGAAACATAATTCTATTGCTTGAAGGGCAGAACGAGTCCCAGATTGCTGATGCGAAAGTTGAAAGGCGGAGATTTATAGAGATATTTGATTATTTTCAGATGAGTGAAGAATTATAAGAAATTCATCTTGAACTGCATTCTCACCGCTCAAAGCCAGTGAAATTATAAACGTTGTTTGAGCACTCCACAACATTTGCATTTAGTACAGAGTGGAAAACTTAAACGCAAATGAATTCGATTTTGAAACCGTCAGGAGGAGGGGAAGAACAAAGCTTATCCTTCCATAGCAAATCGTTTTCGAGACAACATACACACCTCTTTTTAAAAAGTTAGTAAAAACGAGTACAATAATAAAAAAAATATTTTTTATGTAACTCCACATTTTATGTACGTATGACCATACTTCTATTAATTTTATATACAAAAAATAAATTGTATTCAGTGCATTTCACAGTCTTATTTATAAATAATGAAAACAAAAACGCCTGAACTTCCTCTTTGAAAACCCTGTGCAATATCCCTTTTGGTTGCCATTATTTGAGCCACTTTTTCGTATTGCCCGTATTGCTGCTCGCGAAAACACAGAAATCGAGAAAATTCATTTATGATGAGTTTTACAATCATGCACAGTATATTTCACTTAATTATTTTTATAAAATTTTAATATTTAAACCCACGAAAATAACAATCGAAACGTTCTCCGCCAACAAATTTGCAACTTAGAACAACGTAACTACGATCAAAATGTAGAATAGGTACAATCGTAAATCTCGAAGATTGATTGAAACGAAACGGAACGCAGAATGCCAAAGTTGCCAAACGGAGAAAATTTCGATTCGAGTCGAAATACAGAATAGGGCTGAATATTTTCAATTTTTGCGCCGAGTCACGAAAGGCAGGGCAATTCCTAAATTATTTGAAGCAATTATTACAAATCAGTTGACGCAATCTATCTCCGCTACCATTTCGTACTGTCAACATGGCTTTTGCAAAGGCAAATCAACTTCAACAAATTTACTTGAGTTTACAACCTACAGTCAGTCAATAAAGTTTAGGTAGAGCAAATTTTTTACAATACGGGCAACTATTTTTTAAATATTTTATTTTTCGCTAATTTTTTATAAAAATGTGGTTAGTTCTACAACAGAAATCAGAGCTCAAAACCTTTTACAAAATTAAATAAAAAAATAAAATTATCGAACATTATTTTATATGGAGAAAACGAGCGACACCTTCAAAAAAAAAATTGCTAAAAATCAATGGTAAGTCCTAGCTACTTACTACTTACACTTTATTACTAAAATTTAATGGGCTAAAAAACTGCGTAATCAACTTTTTTCTGAACAGTGTAAATAAAAAGTGCAATATTTGAATAAAATTTCGCGGAATTTTCTTTAATTTTGGACAAGGTTTGGAACTCTGATTTTTGAGGTTTCTGCTGTAGAATTAACCATATTTTTATAAAAAAAAACTAGCAGACCCGGCGAACTTCGTCCCGCCCAAAATTAATTTTTGTTATTGAAACATTTTGGTCTAACATTTTCACCAACAGTTCACGTTCACGATTTACAGTGATGCATTTATCTGCTAATATTACGATTTAGTGGTTGTCAGAAGGCATATTTCCATTACCGTCTTAAATAACCTAGCAAAAATTTATGTCCCTGAAGGAGGTCTTGAAATTCTCCAATAATCACAGCACGGTTAACTGCACAACGAAATAAATTTGAAGAACTATTTCTTCTACACTCCCTGGCGGGAATGATCCGATTCGATGGTGAATCTATCCTAAACTGTATAGTATAGTTGGTGGGTGAGTATCGTTGTTATGCAGAAATCCTAAATGTCTTATTAAGGAGCGCAATGGTCCTTATGGTTGATTTAACGGCGGTCACTTGAGATTGACGCCTGGACAACTCAATCCTGCCAAATGGAACGCACGGGAGTTCGACATACTCGGCGGTACAGCACGTCGATGTAATCCGACATTCATGGCACTTTTCCTCACTTGATGATTTTTAGTAACAACTCGACTCTAGCGCCAACCTGTGGCTTTTTTTGACGTAGAATACGTCTTACGCCTATAGCCTCCATGCTCAAATGTTGTAGTTGTAATTTTTAGAGCTTCACGTAAACGCTTATTGCACGAGAACTAATGAAGCGATTTCAAAGAAAAGTGTGGCGTTTCAAAGACAAAATTCCAAACCTTTCGACAGATTCATTTTTTAAGTAACCAGTTCGGTTTCTGACGTGAAACAACGGTAAATATTGGCTTATTTTGGGGTAAATTTTGAGCCTTTAAAGGGCTCTAGCAATTTATGATTTGCAGATATAACTTTCATTTTTGGGATACAGGTTCTTTGGAGCAATTGAAATATTATCGTGTACAAATTTTATATAAATTCAACAAATATTAAGCATTTTAAGGCAAAAAAATAGCTAATTTTTTTAATTACCGAAATGCTCGAAAACCGCTCTAATGATTTTGGTTTTGTTTTCTTTATTCAAAACTTCAGGTGTTTTCCTTTCGTTTGGTGTATGGGAAGTATTAGTTGATATTAGAGATGGGCACGGGCCTAAATTTTCTGGCCCGGCCCGACACGAGTGCAAAATCAACTTTCAAAAACACGCACAAGCCCGCACGTTAAGAATTTTAGTGGGGCCCGGCCCGGCACGACGGGACACGCCCCAGCCCGGAAATAAAGAGCCAATTTTTATTGTATGTGTACATATGTACATATTTTTAATTTTGTGTTTATGTCCATATGTATATTTACTTAAGCGAATCAATATTTTACATCAAAGATTTTTATAATATATTTTCTGGGAAGTAGAAAAAGTGGAAGGTATTTTATGTACAGATATGTATGTAAACAAAACTACTAAGTATCATATATTTTCTATCGGTTTCGAAATATTTATTTTTTTGCTTTTCTCTTATCAAAAGAGTTTTAAATATGTACTTTTTTTTTTGTATTAAAACAAAAGCTCATTTAAATTTTTAGTATTAGCAACGGGCTTTTTCGTGCTTTTATGAAATTTTACTGAACGCCCAGGCCCGCACGAGTTCGTGCTGACAGCAAATATTCCGGTTCGTACCCGCGGGCTTACGCAGGGGCCCGTCGGCCCCTGCCAAAACCTCGGCCCGTGCCAATCTCTAGTTGATATCTTCTAAGTATGTTTATTTGATTCAAATATATGGGCATAAATGATTTTCCATACAAAAGCACTTCGTCATCATTTTGCAAACACGTTCATGCGCTGGAAGTGAGAGAAGGAGACAAAAAGTATGTGTGTGTGTAGTAGAGCGGTTCAAAAAAAAATTTTTTTGGAAATTCGTAAACGCTACCTGAAATTATTGTTATTAGCGATAAAAAAAGAGATACGTATTTTTTTATTTTGAAAGAAAAGTTTTCTTAGAGGTCGCGCTGGTCAGTTTTTATAAAAACGCTGATGTTCTCAATATTTTTATTTTCTTGACATTTTAAAATGCAGCTAAAAATGTGGTTTTTACATATAATTGTATTATTGGGGAACTTTCCCTAAATTACACACCTGTCTTGGACAATTAGAATGGGTCTAGTTCCCGAAAATTTGCTCTCGAAAAGACACTAGTATAATTAAAACGTTGATACTGAACGATTTACGCATTGTTATGGGTTGGAACTTGTTACCAGGGCGTTTCTGGGGTTGCTAA
Source organism: Rhagoletis pomonella (assembly GCF_013731165.1). Classification (NCBI taxonomy): domain Eukaryota; kingdom Metazoa; phylum Arthropoda; class Insecta; order Diptera; family Tephritidae; genus Rhagoletis; species Rhagoletis pomonella. The sequence goes on from NW_023458746.1 coordinate 38,964, forward strand.
TTAGGAATCTGAAGTCAGTTTTTCGAAATTCAAAATGGCGGATCCAAAATGGCGGTCCATTTTTTTTTTAATAATTGGATTTGTTCGAAACCCGGCACTCGAGAGTTTTTGTGGTCGCCGATTACGAATCTGAAGTCAATTTTTTTTAATTCAAAATGGCGATTCCAATATGGCGATCAGATTAAAAAAAATACTAAAATTAAAACGTTGATACTGAACGTTTTAAACCTTGTCAAGGGTTAAAACACGTTTCCAGTGGGTTTCTGGGGTTGCTGATTACGAATGATGTCAGATTTTCAAAATTCAAAATGGCGGTTAAGAGTTTCAAACAAATCCAATCATTTTTTTAAACTTGGTCGCCATTTTGGATCCACCGTTTTGAATTGCGGAAATCTGAAAACAGATTCGTAATCAGCAACCCCAGGAACCCACTGGAAACGAGTTTCAACCCTTGACAATGCTTAAAACGTTCAGTATCAAGGTTTTAATTTTACTACTTTTTTTTTATTTGATCGCCATATTGGATCCGCCATTGTAAATTTAAAAAATTTGACTTCAGTTTCGTAATTGGCGACCCCAAAAACTCTCGAGTGCCGGGTTTCGAACAAATCCAATCATTTTTTTTTAATTGACCGCCATTTTGGATCCGCCATTTTGAATTTCGAAAAAGTGACTTCAGATTCTTAATTAGCAACCCCAGAAACCCCCTGGTAACAAGTTCCAACCCATGACAATGCGTAAATCATTCAGTATCAACGTTTTAATTTTACTAGTGTCTTTTCGAGAACATATTTTCGGGAACTAGACCCATTCTAATTGTCCAAGGCAGGTGTGCAATTAAGCGAAAGTTCCCCAATAATACCAGAGTAATTGTAAAAACCACATTTTTAGCTGCATTTTAACATGTCAAGAAAATACAAATATTGAGAACATCAGGGTTTTTATAAAAAACACTGTGTAGGCTTTCGGCTTTTGAGTAACAGATGTCGCATTATTTATAACCTAATCACAGCGTATGTATGGAAATACAAACACATGTACATATTTGATTGCTGTTAATATGGACCTGTTTTTCTTTTAGTAATCTATGTATGTATGTATGTAAATACATATGTACAAATGAACGCATAATACGCGAAAACTCTTTCGTCATATCAGATCTGTAGCGTTCGTTCAATTTTAACAAATGAGGTATCAAATTAAAGGGCTTGGCCTATGGATGTTCAATAACTTCTTATTTAAAAAAAAAGAGTTGCCACCTGATAAAAAATTAAAGTTAAATTTTTTTAAGTTAAACCAATTATTACACTATGAGTATCGATCGAAATGGTTTTGAAAAGGCTTTATTTCTTAATTATATGTAGGAGGGTTGCCACCGGTTTCAAAAAGAAAATTCGACTTAAATAAAGGCAGAAAAATTGAAACGCATATCCTGATATGGATGTCCGACGAAAGAGGTTGTGGTTTGAAAATATTTTGCAGAGGGTTGCCACCTTGTTACAAAGTTAAATTCAATATAAGCAATAGGTTAAATAAATTACTTCAGTATGAATATAAATCAAAATTGCTTTGAAAAAACTTTATTTCCAAACTGCATGTTGCCACCATGGGTTGCCACCGGATTCAATTTTAATTAAGAGTATTGGATACTTTAAATATGTATCACAACACAAGTGTCAGATGAAAAAGGTTTAACGAGGTTTTGATTTAAAAATAATTTGAACAGGATTTCCATCTGTTTGAAGTCAAATTTAATTAAATTATATGACATATTGAAATATGGGCGTCAAACAAAGGAATATGTGTCTAAGTAGATAAAGGTTTAACAAGGTTTTGGTTTTAAATATTTTGAATAAGGTTGCCATATGTTTTAAAATTAGAATTTAATTCAAGTAAGCATAAGCTTAATGAAATTTTAAAATATGACGTGAAACGACGGTGGTAAGATACCCTTAGTTGGAATATTTAGAATATTAAAGAGGGTTGCCACCTGATTAAAAAGAAAAACTCACAATTATTTAATAAGTTAATTACTTTAACCTTAACAAGTAAGAAAGTCTAAGTTCGGGCGGAGCCGAACATTAAATACCCGGCGCAATTATTAAATATATGTTTTCCACCTTTCCGAAAGCTACCGCTGCACGATAAGCCGGGGTGTATAAATTTTAAGTAAATTAGCGTCCTTAAATTTCGAAATATTGCAGTTTCAAGCATTTTTGAAGTATACCGTTATAAAAAGCGGTCGTAATTTTAGTCCGATTTCAATAATTTTCAACGCTTTGCTTTTATGTGGCAAGCACAATAACCATACCGAGTTTGGTTCAAATTGCTAGAACGGTTAGCGAGATACATATATGTGATCATAAGTGGGCGGTGCCACGCCCATTTTCCAAAATTGTATCATAAGTGTATTTCTTGGTAAAAAATTGTTGCAACCATCAATTTTGAATAAATTAGCTTTAATATTTACTGATTTATCGAGGATTTCGTATTTTTCTAAATTACCGTTATATGGGATGTGGGCGTGGTTATTGTCCGATTTTAAAAATTTTGGGCCATTTGGTATGTTGTAGCAGGACCAACAACTGTGCCAAGTTTTGAAGAAATTGGTGCAGCGGTTACCAAGATATACACATGTAACCATAAGTAGGCGTGGCTACGCCCATTTGCCAAAAGTTTTTAATATTCTTATTTTTCGTCTAAAACTCATTGTAAATATCAATTTTGAGTGAATTATCTTCAGTAGTTACTAAAATATCGCACTTTTCGTATTTCTGAAAATTACCGTTATATGGGAGGTAGGCGTGGTTATTGTCCGATTTCGCCCATTTTCAATACCATCCGTCCTATGCCCAAAAGAAGTCCATGTACCAAGTTTCGTTAAGATATCTCAATTTTTACTCGAGTTATCGTGTGCACAGACGGACGGACGGACGGACGGACGGACGGACAGACAGTCACCGCTTAATCGATTTCTCTTTTCATTCTGATCATTTATGTATACATTTGTCTATATCTATCTCGATTCGTTTTGCCTGTTAGAAACAACCGTTATGTGAACAAAGTTATAATACCCTTGTGCCCAAGTGCGCTCTGGTATAAAAATATGGGTATCAAATGAAATGGGTTTAAAAAGGTTTTATTTCTGAGCTGTATTTAGGAGCGTTGTCACGTACTTAAAAAAGCAAATTTAACTTAATTCATCAGGCACATGAAATTTGTAGGTATCACAATATCACACGTAAGAGATTTTTTATTTCTTAACAATATTTAGGAGGGTTGCGAGCTGTTTCAGAAGTCTTAGCTAACTTATGCAAGTTAAAAGAAAAAGGATGTTCTTTATAACAATTTTATTTACTATATTCACAATACACTGCGATGTTACTCGCTCTGGTGCAAATGACTTAATGCCCGACTATCAATCGATGTCGCTTTATCAAACCTCTGTCAGCAGTAGCCGGTACGTTGAGATGAGCAGCGGCTTCCTTGCGGTCATCTCCCAGTGTCGTTGCTAAGGTATGTCAGGTTTGTTGTTGCAGTGCAGTATCATGTTGTGAAGTGGGTGTCGTGCGTTGTTGCCATGCGTTCAGACGGCCAAGCCAAGCGCTATCACTAAGCGTGTGTCATCTTCTAATATTGT
>NW_023458746.1:42613-80655 GCF_013731165.1 Rhagoletis pomonella
TAGTTTTGGCGGTGCAATAACTAGTTTCGAAGTGGTGTAATGTGTTGTTGCCCAGCGTTCAGACAGCCAAGCCAAGCGCTATCATTGAGCATGTGTTGCCGTTGCTAAGCGTGTGTTATCATTTGTTATTGTGTTTTTAACACATTTTAATCGTATGAGCATTATTAAAGAATTTGAGTGCAAATTTGAGAACAACTCAATAATGGGTGGACCGCAACACTCATGTTTCGACAGGCAACAGCAATGTCGGGCGACATATTTCCGCTCACTTCACTGTTACCTTAACTATTCCCTCTGTTAAATTTGAAACGTCCTCGTTTCAATATGCAACTAGTTTTGCTTCTAGCGAATCGATGATAGTTTTCTTAGTTTACAAATATTTTTCTTACAGTTTGTAGTATCTTATAACTAGTTTACAATATTATTTTATACAAAAGGTAATAATTCAAAATCCAAAAAGCATTGTGTCTTAACTCATTGCATATTTTTTCATATTTTAAAGTCAGGCGTGCTTAGAAGAGAGAAAAATAAAAACAAAATTCTTCGGAAATACAAATGAGAAACTATCGTAGGTTACTCTTATGGACTTTTTTCCCTTCGATTATCACTGCTGTGCCAAGGTCTCTTTCAACAATTTTTTCGACAAAAACTTTATCAAACTTGTTGCCTAATCGTTTATTTCTTTTTAAAAATACCTTTTCTCCAGCTTCGTACATTTTAGTTGTTCTACCAGTATTAAATCTTTTTATAGTTTTTTCTTGAGCTTGCAATAACGATTTCCTAATATCATTGAATTTTTCGGGTGGGTAATTGTGAAACACATCGATGGGCTTAGCGTTTATTACAGAGTGAATACTATGATTGTATTTATGTGTAGCTAGTAAAACCAGGTCGATTGTTTCATATATTTGTTGCTGTTCCTTAATGCAACGAGCTATTTCAAGCAACGTCGAATGAAATCATTCGACTTGACCGTTGCTTTCACTATGAAGTGTGGGTATAAAGAATTGTTCAATTGAATAGTTATCTCTCAACAACGTTTTTATTATATTAGAATGAAAAGCTTTTTCGTTGTCTGAAACAATAGTTTTTGTGTTATTAAACTTTAATAGAACCTCCAGAAGAGCATCTTTGATATCTACGGTGGATCTTGATGCGATTGGCTTTACGATAGCGAATTTCGAAAATTTATCCACGCATGTTAAAAAATGTTGTTTGCTGGTATTAAAAATATCGATGTGGAGAATTTCCCCTGGGAGGTTTGGAATGGGTGTTTCGCCAATGCCAGGATTAGATGGTTTTCGGTGATATTTATTTTCCAAGCAAATTTTACAATTTATAATTGTGTTTTTTAGCATTTTTTTTTAAGTCTGGAAAATAATATTCTTTAGAAATTTGTTGGATATTTTCAGATAGGCAACGGTGTGCTCGATTATGCTCCGTGGCGACTGTTTCGAGTTGATCATCTTTGTTTGTTAAATCGATTACAAACAGTTCGGTGTGAACAAATTTTACTCCTGGAAATTGTGACAGTATAGGGCCTTGTATTTGCCCTAAAGTAGGAAGATCACAGTGAATACCGTTTGTAACATTTTAATTGATTGCGGATTTTAAGTAACAAATCAGCTTTTCGATAGTGTCCAAAAATATGGTGTGTCGAATAAGCTTCTGAAACAAAATTTTGGTACTTATACTGCAAACGCTTGACTGGGATAGAATAAGTTGATTCCTAAATTGATTTATTGGATGTTTTACGGATTTTATAGTGCTACTCGATGACTCTTCGCTGTGGACGGTTTCGTCTCGTATAGACTCTTCTAGATTATTAAGGAACAGCCTAGAAAGTGCGTCGGCTAATTTATTCTCTTTACCAGGCTTATAGTGAAAATTTGGCGAAAATTCTTCTACGAACGCGCGCCATCTCTTCATTTTACTATTCGGGTTTTTTTTCTGATATGGAGAATATAAGGGGTTGATGATCAGTGAAAATATTAATGTTTTTGATTCCATAAAGATAATGCTGCAGCGTTTTTAAAGCCCATACGATAGCTAGAAGCTCGCGCTCGTTCGTGGCATAATTTTGTTCTGTGCCAGAAAGAGTTCTTAAAATCATCGTGACCGGGCGACCATTTTGGGATAGTACTGCACCTAAAGCACTTGACGAAGCATCGGTGGTAAGATCGAAGGGACGGTTACAGTTCGGATATTGAAGAAGTACGTCGTCTTCAGATGCCAAGACTCGCTTTACATTTTCGAAGGCACGTAATGCTTCAGGATCAAGTACTATTTCAATATGAGATTTTTTTGCTCCTACATGACCGTTTTCCCCACGAAGATGTTTGGTCAATGGCTTTTCCATGTCAGCGTAGTTTTTTATAAAACGGCGATAACAGCCGGATAGACCTAGAAATGACCGCAGCGCTCGCAGCGTGGTGGGAAGTTTATAGTTCAAAATGTCATTAACCTTATCTGGACTTGTTTTAATACCCTTTTCTGAGACTACAAATCCTAAAAACTCAACTTCGGTTCTGAAAAATTTAGATTTTTCCGTTGAAACTCTCATTCCTGATTTTTCTAACTTGCATAATATCTTTTCGATGTTATCCAAATGTGATTTCTCATCCGGGGAATAAATAATGATGTCATCGATGTATACGTGACAACATTTTCCGATGTCTTCTCGTAAAACGTCGTCTATAGCTCTTTGAAAAATGCTTGGAGCATTTTTTAAGCCGAAAGGAAGCCTACAAAATTCGTATTTTCCGTTGTTAATGCTAAAAGCTGTCTTTTTTCTATCTTCTTCACACATAACAATCTGATGGAAACCAGATTTTAAATCTAACGTGGTAAAATACTTTGAGTTTCCTAAGTTAGCTAAAATTACAGTTGTATCCGGTATTGGGTAACGATCTGAAATGGTTTTTTCGTTAAGTTTTCTATAATCAATTACTAAGCGCAACTTCGGATTTCCACTTTCGTCTAAACCTTTTTTAGACACCACATGAACCGGAGAGTTATATGGAGAACTTGATTCTCTTATTATACCATCGTTGAGAAGTTTCCTAATTTCGCTGTTAATGAACGGCGCAACGGAAATTGGATATGGATAGCTTTTGCTATAAATCGGATCGTTTGTTTGAGTACGGATCCTAGCCTTGACATTGGTGTTAAATGGTAATGCTATGTTTGGGTCTGCGAACGCATTCATATGTCTGCGAATCATATCACGAAATTGAGGTTTCATGTGGGGTGGAACAGAGTCGTCTTCTATTGTTATTAAGTTACTTTGATTACATGAAAGATGTTTCAGTTTTTCTTTGCCATTACGGTAAAACAAGAACCCTCTTTCTGTATCAATATTTGCAGAAAATCGTATCCAATGATACCATCAAACGTATTTAAATAAGAAAGTAAGTAAAACGTAGAGGTATGATCAAGAACGTTCATTAGACTTTTTTTATTTATCACATTCGTACCATTTATGGACTTCAGTTTGAAGGGTTTCTCAACGTCTTTAATGCCATGTAGAAATGAAAAATGTTTGATATAATTTTTAGAAGTGCCTGTATCGATTAAAATGCGCAGCTCCTGACCGCTTCTGGAAGTTTTAGTTATAAACGGTAGGAGCGATTTCAGTTTAAAAAATTAATTTCCTCGGCTTGTTCGTTACCGATATTATAATCGTAATTATCGTCATCAATATCATAATTTTTTTGACTACCACCTTGAAAATAATCATCACTATACTTTTCGAATTCTATGTCAATCGGATTTTCATTTTCGGTCATAAAATTAACCTTTTGGATTTTATTTAGGGGTGTTTGATTAGAGAAAGTTTGATCGCGAGACCGCTTAGGCACCATAGATTGAATGTTTTTTGTTAATTGTTGTGTTTGAAAACTACTATTATTTTTTTGATGATGAGGAATAAATGAATTTTGAGGCGACTGGCGTCTATGATAATATGACGTATTATGATCTATTTCCATAGGTGTTGGCCTGCTATTAGCACTTTGAAAATTTTTTGTATTTAATTGGGCGTGTCTTTGAACAGACTGGAACTGGGGCACTGCTTTCATCGAACTACCTACAGCGAAAGCTCGAGCAAAGTCGTGCCGCCTATGATTTACTTCGAGCTCTTGAGCTACAGCGAGTGCGGATGGCAAATCGACTGGTCTCGCGGAAAATAATATATCGCACATCGGGCGACGAAGCCCGGATATAAAAACCCGCAAAGCGTTTTCTCTTGATCTTTCGTTAAGAGCTGCAATAATTTCGTTATTACCGCTGTGTGTCATTATTTGTTTATTAATGATCAGAGTTAACTGTTTGTCAACTTTGTCGTAATAATCTCGAATTGATAAATTTTCTTGTCTTAACACGCTTAACTCGTTCTCTAAAACATATAATGGCCTCTTATCTGAATACGATTGATCTAATCTTGCAATAATTGCATTAAAGTTAAGGACTGTATTGAATGAGGAAAGGGAAGAATTGGCCGACTCTGTAATTTTGTTACGAAAAATTCCCATAGCAATATAATACTTTTCCGACCCCTCCCGATAGTAATTCATAGCGAAGTGCGCAGCTGTGCGCCACGCTGGGTATGTTGAAGCATCGCCTTTAAATTCAGGGAGTGACTTAATTAAGTCCAAGCTAGCATTATTATCCTATACTAAAGGATTAATAGAAACTGGAATATAGGACTGAACTGTGGGCGGAGCTAGTCGATTTATCGCCAAGGTTATTTGGTTAAGTTGCTCGGTGAATTCTTGCCTAGTGCGCTCGGTAGTCGCACTAACTATTTCCAGCACTTGTTCTCTGGTAACACTCATGTTTATACGCAAGAATGTTGACTATTTTTTATAAATTTAGGTTTTTAGAGAAATAGTTCGTTTAAAGAATGGAGAAAAGGGTAAATGATTCAAAACTATAAGCTGATTTGAAAAATAGTATTCTCGTTTAGTTTTTTTTTCGCTGAAAGAGCAAACTGGTGCAAGCGAAATCGAAATTTTAAACCAAAGTCCAAATTAACCCGTTTTATGAAAAAGAGAACCAGAAAAACTAAAGTAGTTTTCGAGCTATGATATTTATTAAAACTCCCTTAAATCATTTAATTAAGATTCAAAATTTCACAAATGGAGGGCTCTTGAAATAATATTTTCTAGTATTAAACGATTAAATTTACAGCACTGTTTTCTATACCAAAAATGGATAGTTTTCTAAAAGAGATTTTTATATTTTTTATTATTCAACCCTTTTCACTTTCATACCACACACTTTTATTTAATAACTTTGTTAGCAAAAAATATTTTTTTGAATTTGAATCACATTAAGAATTTAACAAATTTTATTAAATATAATTTTTTAGACACAAAATAAACACTTTTTAGATCTTAAATTAATACTTAAAACGAAAAATTTAATTTTTCACTATCAATATCTGGATCTATATTTTTCCTCAGGATTAATGGGTTCTTCCTTCTTTGTCCTTGGATTTTATGGTCCTTGTTAGCCAAGCCAAGCGCTATCACTAAGCGTGTGTCATCTTCTAATATTGTTGCTAAGCAGATGCTAAGGTATGTCAGGTTTGTTGCTGCTTTGGTACGGTAGTTTTGGCGGTGCAATAACTAGTTTCGAAGTGGTGTAATGTGTTGCTGCCCAGCGTTCAGACAGCCAAGCCAAGCGCTATCATTGAGCATATGTTGCCGTTGCTAAGCGTGTGTTATCATTTGTTATTGTGTTTTTTAACACATTTTAATCGTATGAGCATTATTAAAGAATTTGAGTGCGAATTTGAGAACAACTCAATAATGGGTGGACCGCAACACTCATGTTTCGACAGGCAACAGCAATGTCGGGCGACATATTTCGGCTCACTTCACTGTTACCTTAACTTGCACAAATCCGAAGACGAAGATAATGCGAAGACGAGCACGAACACGAAGAAGAAGAAGAAGACTACTAATATGGGGATCTAGGTTAATATAAAAAGTAATACAAATTTCTGCAGTATGAAAGGAAATAAAGATAAATCGAAGTAGTGATACACGTCATTGCATATGTATGTCTATTTATAATCCGATGGTACATATGATAATAATGTGGATCTGCTTCTCTATTGCTAATTATTAATACTTTGAAATTCATATTGATTTATTAAATTTAATTCAATACAATCAAAACGAATATTGCATGTACCGTTTTTAGCTGCGATCTTAATAATAACACGTATTCAACGTTTAAGTTTAGCGGCTATGACTCCGACACAGCCTCAAGGTCAAGACGAAGGCACTGGACTGATCCCTTTATGTAGTAGTACTGCCCTTGCCAATACATATCTCGAATATGAGTCGAATTGGGTCATAAATACCATTTTTAGTAAAATCTCGACTCCCCAGCCACTTGGCGGACACATTTCTTCGCAAAAATATTTCCCGTTACGTTACCAATAGATACATATTTCGAATATAGACCAGATTGGATCATTAGTAAGATTTTTAGTAACAACTCGACTCCAGCGCCACCTGGCGGGTCAAACTGTAAATCTAACAATGCAGAGACCCACTCAAACACACACAAAATATCGTTAAAATCGGTTCACTCACAAACCCACGTACAGAAGAATTATATGCACATGCAAAGATACGGAATAGTTTCAGTATGTTTGAAAAGCGCCACGCCCATTTTCCAAATAGCCTCGATTTTCTATAAGAATATGGCATTGACTTCATACCAAGTTCAGTTACTCTACCATGAACACTTCCAGAGATATGCAGTATGAAAACTCCGTTTATAAAGGAGGTGCCACGCCCCTTTTTACAAAAGCCCCAATTTTTCTTCATGACTATTCTATTGATTTTATATAAGTATCTCCATACCAAGTTCCAGTATGAAAAAATTGCCTTTGTATAGGAGGTGCCATGCCCCTTTTTCAAATAGCCCCACATTTTCCTTCATGATTATGCGATTGGTTTTATATATATCCATACCAAGTCCCAGTACCCTACAAACCTTCCGGAGATATGCAGTCTGAAAAATCCTTTTTTCCAATAGCTCCAAATTTTCCTCATGATTTTATATATTTCCATACCAAGTTCCAGTAAACACAATGAACACATCCGGAGATGTGCAGTATGTAAAATTCGGTTTGTATGGCAGATGCCACAGCCCCTTTTCCAAAAACATCAAATTTTTTCCATGAGTACGCGATTGATTTCATATATCTCCATAGCAAGCTCCAGTACTCTACCATGAACACTTCTAGACATATGCAGTGTGAAAGAATCGGTTTGTATGGGGGGCAACACGCCCCCTTCGCACTATGAAATATACTTTACATCCGATTCTCATACCTACCAAAAATAGGCAAAAAATTTTATAAAATGCTTTCACGATACAGAGATTTCGTACAACTACAACGCGTGACTGACGCACTCAGTTGTAGGATTTTATTGACACTAATGTCACATAAAGATTAAGAGTTTCTATACAAAATTACCACCACCACAATGTGACATAATATCAAAAATTCAGCTATTATAAAATGATGGCAATTCTTTGTCGCTCGCCTCCCAGACTATATCGAGCCCTAACCGCCAAAATAAAGTAAGCGAAATTTTTTTCAAAATTTTATCTAGATGCTCTAGGAATATTTCTGCATCAAAGAAAATTTTGAAAAAAATGTTGCTTACGTTATTTTGGTGGTTAGGGCTCGATATGAGGAAGTGTAGTTAATGATAACATATATTCAGACAGATTTTTGAATAACTGTTCTTCAGCTACATTTGTTTTTATTTATCACTAGCAAATATCCAGTGTGCTTCGCTGCGCCTTAAAAATATTTTTATGTTGTTTGACACCCGTATTATTTCATGTATTTTATCAATTTAATTAAATACAATCTTTCAAATAGGGGGCAACCCTCAAAAATATTTTCGGCAGTAAACTTTCCTAAACCTCTTCAGTTTGATACCCATATTGCAATGTTTAATTTATCTTATCAACTATATTAAATTAAAGTTTTCAAACATGTGGTTACCTCCGCCAAAATATTTTCGGCTGCAAGCCTTCTTAAGCCTCTTTCTTTTGACAGTCATATTGCAATATTTACCTTAGCTTATCAATTTCCATAAACTGCAATTTTCAAACAGGTGGAAACTGTAAAATTTTTTTCTTCCTATATTTTATGTTTATGATATACTTCTTTTGTTTGTTTAATATTTTTTTTTTAATGTCTAGTTAATTATGCATACACATAACACCGTGCGACAGGCAATTTTACACAAAAAAAAATCAATATATTCGCGAAGCCATGGGACAAATATATGCAGTAAAATTGCGTTTTTAGTTTTCCTCTCTGTCGTCAGGATTTTTTAAAAGGACTTTGAAAATTTAATAACATGAGTAATTCAGAAAATGGTTTAAAAAATTTAGTGCAATGTACTTGGGAAACAGTACGGTTATCTAATTAAAGAGGAAATTCTATAGAGAAAGAACAGATTAAATTTTTTGGTGCATAAGGTATTGAAAATGTCGCTAAAAATTTTATCCTTGAATATCCTTGAAATTTTGCAATATTTATTTTGAAAAACTTATACGTTAAGGACTAATGTAAACTCAACAACGTCCTCGAATATATGCCTTTTAGGGCCGTTTGCACCATGTCTAGTTAACGCTAACTGGAGGTACATCCTTCAGTTAAGCACGTTAACTGCTTTATCGATCACATGTTATATGATGGGTGTCGATAACGTCGATAAAGATGTTTAACTGGGAGTTAGAATTAACTAGACATGGTGCAAACGGCCCTTAATGTTATTAGCTTAAAAAATAAAATTGAATTTTTTAAATAATTTTTAGAATTTATCATATCTTTGCAATTATAAAGTTCTAATAAAAAAAATACTAAAACTAAAAACCCAGTTTTACTATATTTGGCCCATGGTGTCGTGAGTATATTGATTGCTTGGTGTGTTTTGAAATTTTTTTGTTGCAACCTGTTTCAATCTTTTTACCCAGGATTTTTCAAAAAAATTCTAGGTACGCAATTTTATAAATATAGTATTTAATTACAGGAGGATAAAGTGCAAGTTTCAAGTGACTAAAAGTAACAGTGGCGGTGTCACGCATTTTCTTCCATACAAAGTATATTCGACAATTTGTTTACATGGAAGAAAATGTCCAGCATTTTTTAAAAAATCCCCAAAAGTCAACGGTATTTTGTAACTGCATGAAACTTCAACTTAATCCTACTTTATTTTAATGGGATATATTTACAACTGCGTACCAGAGCTGTGTAAGTGTGAAATCATTTTCAATTTTAAATCAACAATTTTTTTCTATCCAGTTTTCATTACTTATTCTTCGCTTACGATTGAGGTTTAAAATTTTTGAATTTTCCATTCTCTCAAAGCAGTTATGAATTCACACATCAACATATTCATAGCAAGATTGAAAAAACCAATGCCCAATCAAAAAAAGGTTTAACACTGAATGAGTATTGAAAAGGCTGCAATCTTTTATGTGTGTGCATTCTTTAACTCAGTACCAATCATTAGTTCAAAGACACCCTGGTAAATAACTTTTTGATAAAAAGGAAGATTTTTGACAATTGCTCAATTGTAAAAATTCAAACCGGCGTTACCCAATTGAAGTTTTTTGGTAGAGGGGATTTTATATCATATGTTTGGGATTATATATAAAACAGTTGTATTAAAATTTACGTTTTAAATATAATTCATGTTTTATCTTGAAAATGTTTAAAATTTACATTAAATTAGATAACTACTTCGCATAAGTTTAACATTTAGGTTGATAAAATTTTAGTGAAAATATTTTAAAAATCTTTAGTGTCTTTAATAAAAAAATAGCTCATCATAAAAATTGTATCGCCGTTCGGCGTCGGCGTAAGTTTGTAGGTCCCTCCCATTTGTGTGACAGCAAAGGCGCACGCTACAAGTCGGAGGAGAAGCTCGGCCAAAACGTAGCAAAAGTGTCAAGGCCAAAATATGATTATTATAAATAAATTTAGTTTCAAACAGGTCGCAACCCTCTTCAAACACCTCAAAAGTATTCCCAATATTATTTAGTTGTGAACCCGCATGAGTGCGAAATTACCATTTTTTACCAGAATTTCCAGATTTTACCGGAAATCATACTTGGTTTTCTGGCAACTGAGAGGACAAATAAGAGAGTAAGTAAGGTCATCTCTTTGTCAGAAGCTACCTGGTGGTAAATTCTGGTAAATGTGTCAAAAGATCCGATGTAGTGTGTTTGACAACCAAATTGTAAACAAAAGAGAAGTGCACTCTGCTAATGCATGTTGAAAAGTAAATAATTCCTTGCTTGAGTGGATGCTAATGAGTTTTGGTTAAATTACAAAACGCTTAAAAAGGTATTAGCCGTCATTTTACGTTTAAAAACTTTAAAACTTTAACGCATTACCACCCTATACTCTATGTATGATTGACCATTGAACTAAATCGTTGCTTATTTGGGTAAGATTAAAATAAATTTTACTATTCAATATTGGAGTTGGTGTGAAACAAAAATTAATAATTTATTGTTATGTATGCAAATGAGAACTACAATTCTGAGCTTATTGAGCATCTCTTAGTCAAAAACAAAGGCAATTTTGCTTGATCAAGTTTCGAATCTAAGAAGAAAATGTTTTTAACAAACAAAAGGTTAATAATAAAATTTGAAGGATTTAAGATATTGCGTATGGTAGCATGAAACGTCACAATCTTCTTAATTGTCAGGCTGTTGATATGGCTACGAAAAAGTGACAATGGAAACACATAGCTGAAGATTTCATACTTACAGTGGGATAAACTTCAAACCTCTAATATAAATTAGTTAAATTTAGTTATTATTTTTTTTAACAATTTTAAGTTTTCGTTTGGAATAGTTTTCATGAACTTATCTATTAGGAGATCTCTTTGGAAAATTACCGTACATCCGATATCTATTGAAATTTTGACATCCTCACTTTTTGGAAAAAGAAGTTCAAGATACAAGTTTATGTGCAAAAAATAAATTAAACAATAAAAGTCTCCTTATTTTTATGGAACTTATAATAGAAAAATTTTTATTTCATTACCCAGACTTTATGAATAGCCTACTCTATAAGTAATAGTAGAAATTCCGAATTAGTAAGTTCAGTCAAGACGTCATTCAAAAGTTTTGAAGAAAATCACTTTTCTCTTTTGTGAAAATTTGGGACTATCTTATGCGAGTATTGTCGACAAAATGTTAGTCTATGAATGACTAAAAATTAACGAATAAATGGTTAATCGCGATTAATGATTAAAATTAATTAAGCGAGCCCAGTTCCGGCCAACAAAAAAAAGAAAATGTTTTTTGTAATAGTGGTCGGCCCCCGGCAGGAGTCGGCGTAAAACTGTAGGTCCCTCCCCTTTGTGCGACAACGCCAAGGCGCATGCCATAATCGGAGGAGTAGCCCTAACATATGTCGCTGGTCCTCTGCAATAACGGCACAATTCAAAATTTCAGGTTTAGAAAAATACATAATTTGAAAGCTTACAGTATGACTGCATATAATTACGTTCCAAGACATATTATTGCTAAATTACGAAACAAAAAATCTTTAATTGGCTTTACTGAAATATATGAAATTTTTAGTTGTGTCGATATGTAAGCGCCTTTCTATTATTATTAGTAATCATCAATACAATTTCAAATTACATAAACCCAGTCACAGCCCTTTTTTGTATTCGACGCTTCCAGAAATCACATAATACATAAAATAAATAAAAGCTGTTTTGATTAATATTACATAAACTGGAAACTGTTAAAAATAAGTGCGCTTGTGTACATAGATTTTAGAACCTATTTAGTTCCGAAAATGTCTGTTTGCAACACATAACAATAAAAATGCACATCAAATTGCTAAGAATGATGAAGGAAATCGATTCAGACATGCCTGTTTAACTGGCCGTGCGTGCTCAAAACAAACACATGTTAATTAAGGAGCTATTCAAGTATTATGTAACCACCAGTGGAAAGCGGGGGCCTTGGTTTCCTTATTTTTAATAACAACGGGCAACATTTCTTCAAATAAGTAAAACATTAATTACACACGCACAAATTTTGCCTGCAATTTCGATCACAATTGAACACTGCACTTCACTCTCGTTTCGGATTTTTGAAAGCGTTTTTTAAGCTATTTAGTGGTTTAACACTTCTTGTGGGCACTTGATATTGTAAAAAAAATATGCGCAATTCGATCCCTAACTACATTTTTTTGTAAAGAACGCCCGTTTGTAAAAATATAATTATTTTTTTATTTTGTTTACGTCTGTCATTTGTTACAAATGAAGAAAAGTCCAAGAGTTGCCAAGTATAAATATCTTTATATCTATTTATTAAAATAATAATTTACAATAATAATTTATTAAATTAATACTTTATTAAAATACAATACAATTTGAAGTGCAAATACATTTGTAAAACTGTTTATCACAAAATGTTATTAATTGTTTGCAAGCATACTATAGTTTTCATGCATTTTGAGAATAAATAATCTAATATGTGTACATATATATCGTCGTTTAAAGTACAAAACCGCGTATCGTCATTCTGCAAAACCGTGTGATTGACATTGGCTGCCAAAAATTGGATTTTCTCACAAAAGCTCTTGGCTCAATTCTTATCCATTCGTCCTGAAATATACTAGCCAGAAATACGTTTGCTTTATAAAAAAGATAACCATTTTGAAATATGGGTGACTTTACTCTCTAGAAAATAATTTATGCAATTACGCGGTTTTGCATTTTCTTGATACGCGGTTTTGTACTTTAAACGACGATATGTATAGCATGTACTTACGGCGGCCGCCGTAGCAGAGTGATTACATGTGCGTACTTCCACTCCATAGGACCATGGTTAAATACCTGGTCAGATCATAACACAAAATAGCAGTCGTCCTTCGGCACGCAATGGCATACCTTCGAGTATATTTCTGCCTTGAAAACTCTTCTTATAAAATCAGAACTCATGCCTCAAGTTTGAGCAGAAGTTCGGCCAAACACTTAGAAAAATATTTTAGCACCAAATATTTATTTGTTTACTTATTTTAAGGGAGATGGCAATCTTCTGGTTTCACATTTTGGGTACAAAAATTTCAACCCTGATACAACAAATAGTATTAGTACTGAATGATAATGACAGATTGCATTCCCATAAACGTCCAATCATACATGATTGAGTTTTTTTTTTGCATTCACATTCTCTATGTGAATGGGTATCAACCATTCCATAACACACTACATATTTTGTGTTTGCAATTTGTAACCAATCTCAAGAGTGGTTGTTAAATTTTTTAAATCAAACAATCACATTTTTTAAACGAAAAAAATGAGAATGCACACTCAATTGATTCAATCATTACACAGCTCTGCTGCGTACCTAAAATTTTTCTAAAAATGCTGAGTAAAAATTTCAAATTTTGGCATATTTTTTGCGTTTTTATAATTTTGGTACAAATTTTTAAATGCGCATTTAAATGCAGTTAATTATATGTAAAATGGTGTAGAGTTTAATATAAAAAAGTTTAAGTATGAAATAAACAAAATAAGCATGAACTAAACTGGTTGAAATAAGGCGTCTCTTTTACTTCTGCCACAAGTATTATGAACTTCTTTCAGCCACACAATACATATGTTGACTTAGGTTTTCTTGCATCGAGCTTTTTTCGACATGCCTTAAGTTACTTTATCAGATATGTACACGCTAAAGTTAAATGCGTATAAATTAAATTACTGTCTTTTGATTTGTTCTAATAAAATATTTTTCTACCTAAATAACAAATTACATATGTTTCAAACCCATTTATTTATCTTATTACATTAAACTAACAAATCATGTATATATATATATATATACACATATATATACAGTGACGAGCAAAACTGTAACATGGTGTAACACTTTTTATTTCAGCCACCGCTATATTTCCACGTTCTAACGGCTTTCATCCTTTTGTTGGTACATCTTGTTGGTACATCCCTACTCCCTCTCTCATAATGATTTGAAGTCAATACAACAACAATAAAAAACCAGCAGACAAAAATGTAAATTAAGGCAGATGTTACAGTTTTGCACTCACTCTCAGCTTTGCATTTGACAGTTATCTCTTACTTAGTTGGAAGTCAGATGACTTTTTTCTATATTGTAATTTATTGAAGAAGTGATCACCAGTAAATAACATAGTTAATCAGGAACCATAAATGTAAATAATAGATTTACTGCGGAAAGGCGAGACCGCAGGAAAAATGGTACAAAATTGTGGAGTTTGCTACTTGAAAATGTTAAGAATGAAAAAAAATATAGCCTAAAGTGTTCCGAAGGACAAAGGAAGTACTTCAACAAATATTACGGTCGGATATCTTGTGAGCTTAGCAGCAAGTAGCGATGCAGCCACTATTACAGAAGCGCTTAAGGTATTAAACTTTAATGCCAATCAGTAGACAGCGAGGCGAAGAATTGCCAAATTGAGCGCAAAGGCATCATAAAGAAGAAAAAAGCAAATTTGATCAAAATACATGTGCGAGTGTGGCAGCATTTCGCCGCATCGCACGAAAACCGAACCGGTGCCTATTGGGATATATTAGGCCTTACAGAATGCAATTAAAAAACACGTTTTTATGATTTAATTGAAGGTTAGTTGGTCTGACAAGACTAAATTAATCGCTTTCAATCAGATGGCCGGGATCAATATTAAATCAAATACCCAAATTAAGCCTAAGCGCATCATGTACGGCAAACTGAGAATCACAGTGGTCGGTCAATAATAGTTTAGGGTTGAATTTAAAAAATTTTGTTTGTCCGTTAGTACGTATTATGCGTAAGGAACAGTATCTGTTCATATTTCAACAAAATTTGCAAGATGTAGTCGAAAAAATGAGAGTTTCTGCTGAAAAATCACTCGAAACACACTGCACATGTTCGCACAGCCTGGATACGAAAGCAAAAATTTGCTAATTTGAAATGACCTCCACAATCCGCAGACATGAATCTCATCGAGAGTTTGCGAAATCAACTAAAAGCACAGCTTAATAAGTATCTTCTTCTTCTTCTTTTTTGGCGCTGTAACCGCCTAAGCGATTTTGGCCGAGTTCAGCAAAGCACGCCAGTCGTTTCTCCTCTGTGCCAACTGACGCCAATTGGAAACGCCAAGTGAAGCCAAGTCCTTCTCCACCTGATCTTTCCATCGCAGTGGGGGCCTCCCTCTTCCTCTGCTACCACCAGCGGGTTCCGAGTTGAATACTTTCAGAGCTGGAGTGTGGTGTTCGAACGACATGACCAAGCCAGCGGAGCCGCTGTATTTTAATTCGCTGCACTATGTCCATATCGTTGTAAAGCTCATACAGCTCACCGTTCCATCGTCTGCGGTACTCGCAGTCGCCAACGCGTAAAGGCCCGTAAATCTTCCGCAAAATCTTTCTCTCAAACATTCCAAGAGCCGCCTCATCGGATGTTGTCATTGTCCATGCTTCTGCGCCATATACCAGCACGGGCATGATGAGTGACTTATAGAGCGTGGTTTTCGTACGTCGAGAGAGGACTTTACTCCTGAATTGCCTACTCAGTCCAAAGTAGCACTTGTTGGCAAGAGTGATTCTGCGTTGGATGTCAATGCTGACATTATTATTGGTGTTAATGCTGGTTCCCAAGTAAACGAAATTCTCTACTTTCTCGAAATTGTAACTGTCAACAGTTACGTGGGTGCCAAGGCGTGAATGTGCTGACTGTTTGTTTGATGACAGGAGATACTTCGTCTTGTCCTCGTTTACCACCAGACCCATTCGCTTTGCTTGCCTATCCAACTTGGAAAAGGCAGAAAAGACTTCGCGGTTTTTGTTACCGATGAAGCCAGCAATTGCACGCTCTTGTAGTAAATTATTCCTGAGCTGTTCAGTTCTGTAGCTCTTATTATCTTCTCCAACATCAGATTAAAGAAGTCACATGAAAGGGAGTCGCCCTGTCTGAAACCCCGTTTTGTGGCGAACGGCTCGGAGAGGTCTTTCCCAATTCTGACGGAGCTGGTGGTATTGCTCAACGTCATTTTACACAGCCGTATAAGTTTTGAGGGGATGCCAAATTCAGACATAGGGGCGTATAGGCGACTCCTTTTAGTGCTGTCAAAGGCGGCTTTAAAGTCGATAAATAGGTGGTGAGTGTCGCTCCTTTTCTCGCGGGTCTTTTCCAAGATTTGGCGTATTGTGAATACCTGGTCTATGGTGGATTTTCCAGGTCTAAAGCCACACTGATAAGGCCCAATCAGTTCATTGACGGTGGGCTTAAGTCTTTCACACAGTACGCTCGATAAGACCTTGTAACCTATGCCTAGAAGGCTGATCCCGCGGTAGTTGGCGCGAATGGCGGGGTCACCTTTCTTGTGGATTGGGCACAGCACACTTAAATTCCAGTCGTCGGGCATGCGGTCATCTGACCATATTCTGCACAAGAGTTGATGCATGCACCTTATCAACTCTTCGCCACCGTACTTGAATAGCTCAGCTGGCAGGCTGTCAGCCCCAGCAGCTTTGTTGTTTTTCAGCCGCGTTATTGCTATACGTACCTCGTCATAGTCAGGCGGCGGAACGTCGACTCCGTCATCATCGACTGCGGGCTCGGGTTCTTCTTCTCCACAACTTTCCGTGCTGCTTCCATTTAGTAGGGCGGAAAAGCGTTCCCTCCATAATTTAAGTACGCTCTGGACATCAGTTACTAGGTCGCCATTATTGTTCTTACAGGAGTACGCCCCGGTCTTTAAACCTTCCGTAAGTCGCTTAACTCTCTGGTAAAATTTTCGGGCATTCTTCCTGTTGGCCAGCATTTCAAGCTCTTCGCACTCACATATTTCGGCCTCTCTCTTCTTATTGCGGCAAATACGTCTCGCTTCCCTCTTCAGATCCCTATAGCGGTCCCACATAGCGCGCGTTGCGCCCGATCGCAGCGTGGCCCTGTAGGCGGCATCTTTTTTTTCTGCAGCTTCCTGACACTCCTCATCGTACCAGTTGTTCTTTCGGGCTCGCTGAAATCCGACTACTTCTTCGGCGGCGGTACTTAATGAGCGGGAAATGTGGTTCCACTGCTCGCATATGTCGGTTTGTTGAAGAGTGCTCTCTGAGAGCAGGTGTGAGAGTCGAGTAGCGAAAGCGCTGGCTGTCTGTTGTGATTGCAGCTTTTCGACGTTAAGCTTTCCTGTCATATTTGGGCGCACATTTTTTGCTGCACAGAGGGGGGTGCGTATCTTGACTGCAAGAAGATAGTGGTCCGAGTCGATGTTTGGGCCTCGGAGTGTGCGTACGTCTAAAACACTGGAAGCGTGCCTTCCGTCTATCACAACATGATCGATTTGGTTTCTCGTTTTTCGATCCGGAGACAGCCACGTAGCTTGATGGATCTTTTTATGCTTGAACCTAGTACTGCATACTACCATGTTTCGGGCCCCGGCGAAGTCAATCAGCCTCAATCCGTTGTCGGACGTTTCGTCGTGGAGGCTGAATTTTCCGACGGTGGTTCCAAAGATCCCTTCCTTGCCCACCCTGGCATTGAAGTCGCCAAGCACGATTTTGATATCATGACGGGGGCAGCGCTCGTATGTGCGCTCCAAGCGCTCATAGAAGAGATCCTTGGATGCCTCATCCTTCTCTTCCGTCGGGGCATGGGCGCAGATGAGCGAGATGTTGAAGAATCTCGCTTTGACGCGGATTGTGGCTAGACGCTCGTCCACCGGGGTGAACGACAGTACTCGGCGACGGAGTCTCTCTCCCACCACAAATCCAAGACCGAATTTGCACTCCTTTACATGGCAGCCGTAGTAGACGTCGCAAGGCCCCAGACATTGCTTGCCTTGCCCCGTCCAACGCATTTCTTGGATGGCGGTGATGTCAGCTTTTGTCCTTACGAGGACATCAACCAGTCGGGCAGAGGCACCTTCCCCATTAAGGGTACGGACATTCCAGGTGCATGCCCTAAAATCGTAGTCCTTTAAACGTTTGCCGTGGTCGTCATCATAAGGGGGGTCTTATTCGAGGCTTTGCCTTGCTTCTTCACTGGAAGTGGTTTTTACGTGGCGGGTCCCAAGCCCAGTGCACAACCCATTGCTGGGACGGGGGTGGTTTCGCAACCAAATACACGTTTATATAGCGAGCCGCTTGCTCCAAGCAGACACCCGCTTGCAGCCGCACCTACTGGTGAACAGACGCTGCAGACTTCAGTGAGCCCTTAAACCGAATAAGTCGGAGTGGCCCCACCGAAGCTCCCTCTCTTTCTGCCGTGACCCATCTCGCACATGGGTTGCTCACGTTGCCCAGAGTGCAAAATGTACTCAGTGTGTACTCAAAAAAATTCTAACCCTTCCGAGAAAAAAGTTTGAAATTTAGGTGAAATTTTGTTGCACTTTTTTGTAGCTTTTTACAAATTGTTAAACTTGGGTTTATATGGGGTTAGTTAGAGAAAGAACTGTATTTTAATTGAAAATTCTTAAAAATAAATAAATACACATAAGTGGCACACAATATCACTTTGAAATGGCGTGCTATAGATATGACCGATACTGTATATATATCCATAGGGTTCTCGGAAACGGCTCTAACGATTTTGATGAAAATTTGTACACAGATAATGTTTTGGATTTTAAGGTTATCTGAACAGGCACTATCTCCGAGAAGACTCGTATAAGGTTGCCACCTATTCGAAATTAGTTACAAATTAATTAAAACAGCATAACATGGGTATCAAATGGAAGGTATTTTAAAGATCGCTAATTCAAACATATTTTTAATAGGATTGCCACCTATTTTGAATGGCATATTTATTTACTTTTTTGTTTAGAAAAAAGGTAAAATATTCATGGGTATCAAGAGAAGGTTCTTAAACAATGCTTTCCCTATATACAAAATGTTATCCCCTTGGGATAATAGTGTAAGGTTGCCACTTATTTTCGATTCTACGCAATTTGTCTAAAACATCGCAATATGGGTATCAAATGAAAGGTATTGTTGCGAACTTTTGTCAGAAAATATTTTCCATCAGGGTTGCCATGCTTCTATGTGATACAAATTTTTTATTTTGTTAATTTCAATCAAATTTTTTTCATGTATATACAGTACATATACGCTCAAGATATGTACCATTGATTCCAGCGTATTTCGGAATAGGGTTGACACCTAAATTTTGGAGTAAGAAATTTACTTATTTAATAGATATCGAAACCCCAATTTTTTTTCCAAAATATTTTTTTAAAGTTATCCAAATCTTGAAAACTTTAAAAAATATATGCACTCCGGGCAAAGCTCGGTCAACCTGGTACTTATTTATTATATGATAGGACAGCTTCTCCAGCTATATTGATGCAATTTTTTTCATGTTAAGTTGTTGGAAAATAAGTAATATATAAATCCCGGGATCCCGGGATTGTATGAACGATGTCCCGAAAATCCCGGAATCGCAAAAATCGAAAAAATTAACATCCCTAGCACAAACATACATCCCTAGCAAAAAACATTACAAAAATCAGATCATTCATACGGATAGGGCATTTTAAAAAGTGGCATAACTCCGTTGTTTTTGATACTAACACTTTAAAATTTTTAATGAAGGTGTATTTTAATATATCCTACCAAAATCTGTGAAAACCGCAGTTTCGAAAAAAGTGTTGGTTAGGGCCTTTGTGAATTAAGTTTACGTCATATTCGTTTCAATCACTTCAAATGGGACTCCTTGTGGAATTTATTTTTAGCAAAAATTCTAAAAACAGTAATTTTGTTTACTTGTCGGGCATTATTTTTCCATAGGGATATACATTCGATCCTTGGCTAAAAACTTCTGTGGTAAAACTCTCCCCCTACGTCTCCCTTCTTTGCTATTTAAAGTCAAAGAGTAAGCTTCTTCAATAGGGATTTCCAGAAGAAATGGTCAACGTCTGGCTATAAAGAGAATCGATCAAATAATTAAAAGGCTATAGGTCTGACCCTTAATTAGGTAAGAATTACGTAGCTATGTATCTGAGATCCTCATCAGCCGTGATTTAAATAATTCAAATGCTTATAAAAGAAAGTATTAAAAATGAATTGCAAAAACTAAAATAAATAAACGCTGATGACGTTAAAAGTTCCCCAAATTCTGAAACAGCCAAAGCATTGAGAATTCCTTTTAAAAAGCTTTAGAAAAGCCTGACACATCTGGTTTGGCTTGCAAGCGCTGTTTAAGAATGTTCCAATTTTTAAATTCAAGTACTAAATAAAATAAACATTATTAAGAATTACTAGCTCTTATCCTGAGTATCGCCGGAAAAAAAATTCACCCGACAATTTTTTGTCCATGGAAACCAAATGTGAAAATTGAACCGGTTCGAGGAAAATTAAACTCTTGATAAGGCTGACTAACATTTTAATTTTTTCATTTACCTAAATAACTTAATTTACTTACTTAATTGTTTCTTAAAAGTACTTGACATCCGCTTTCGCACCCGCATCCGCGGATGTTAGCTGTTGCGACATCCGCATCCGCATTCGCATCCGCGGATATCTAAAATTCCACATTCGCAACATCCCTAGTAGATATGAAAGAGTACACACAGGCGAGGACTCTAGCCATTGTGGTTCACTCCTTTAAGTTATAGCTGAACATTTTTTTCTTCAGAAAAAATTACATACTATTTAATTTTGTAGCGCCATCTTGCGGTTCCTTAAATAAGAAATAATAATAATAGATTGGCGCTTACACATATGTTAGTGTTTGGCCGAGCTTCTCATCCAATTTGTGGCGTGCGCCTTGATGTTGTCACACAAAGCGGAGGGACCTACAGTTTAACGCCGACTCCGAACGGCGATTGTATTTTTAGGAGAAGCTGTTTTTCATGGCAGAAATACACTCGGAGGTTTGCCATTGCCTGCCGAGGGACGACCGCTGTTATGAAAAAACCTTTTTTCTATATTTTTGCGATGTTGCCTTGACCAGGGTTTGAACCCAGGCGTTGCGGAGTGGAAGCGAGCACTGCTTACCACTCTACACCACAGCGGCCGACGAATAAAAAACATTCCCACGACAGCCGGTTCTACGTACCGGAATGACTCGGGTTTACCCGACCAAGGGCTGTTGTTTCGGTGATCTAACCCCGTTTAGGTCGGCGAAGTATCTCAGAAGTTGTCCGTCCATAGGGCTACATTCACTACGTATTCTCCTACTCAGGGCTGGCATCGAGTCAAACCCAGGGCCAGAAACCTACACCTGCTGTGTATGCCGGAGACGATTACACCACAACTCCACCTCAGTCAAGTGTAATGCCTGCGAGGGGTGGAGTCACCTCAGAGTCTGCTCGGGACTACGGACACATAGACAGTGGACCACGTCGTACGTGGCCCCCTGTTGCTCAAACAGAGCAGCCTCCACGGCTAACCACAGTCCGCCCGAGCAGCCTCACACACTCACACAGCAGCCTCACACAGTCACCACAACACAGCAACATAATAACACCACAGACCGTACCACAGCCACTACAGACTACATAACACACACAACCGCACCACCACCCACACGCCGCCGCCAACAACTAAGGGTTCCCCCTACAATCTGCACGGTATGTCAGACCAGGATATTCTGTAATGTGACATCAGTCAAGTGCAACACCTGCCTTGGCTGGTGCCACTTTAGGGCATGCTCAGGTCTGCGTACCACGCGAGATTGGACTGGGAACTTCGAGGGCCCGTGTTGCGCTGCTCGGTCGCAGACCCCAATTGCGACGCCCCCCGCCACCGCCACAGGGCGGCAATCACCACAGCAGCACACACAGCCAACGGCGGCTAGAACATACACTTCACTTACACCCCACATCACGACACGTCTCCCGAACCACATGAAGCTCCTTCAATTTAACTGCAACGGGCTACAGAGCAAGATTGAGGAGATAACCGTCTTCATGTGTCGGCATGGTATATTGATAGCTGCGGTCCAAGAGACGAATTTGACGAACTTTGTTGAATTGTGCCGGGTACAACGTGCACCGTCGAGATCGCGAGCAAGATAATGGTGGTAGATTAGCGTTCATCACGCACCACACCGTGCAGTATCGTCTTATCGAAGCACACATCGACAGCAGCGATACCACCCTAGAATGTCAGGGCATTGCTATCCGGTCAGGCGATGTTGAGCTCGAAATATTTAACATATACATACCCCCTGTCACTTGCTGCCCGGCAGGATATCACCCTGATATAGGTGCGCTCCTCAGAGGTGAAAACCGTATGGTAGTAGGTGACTTTAATGCGCACCACGATCTTTGGCACTCAAGCCTGTCAAACGATCGTAGGGGAACAGACTTGGCTGAGCAGATAGACGATTCGACATTCTGCACAATGAACGACGACGCACCCACCAGGATTATGGGTAACTGCAGTAGCTCGCCAGACATCACAATAGTCACCGCTGGTCTGATAAACAGCATAACATGGCGACCTATGCTGACTCTAGCATCAGACCACCTACCCATAGTCATCTCGATAGATAAACCAACCGACTTTGCCTCCGCCAAACACCGGACCTATATCAACTTTTCTAAAGCTGATTGGAAAGGTTACGCGGAGTTTACCGAAAACACCTTCACAGCGCTCCCCACACCAACCGACGTCCATCTCGGTGAACGTAAGTTCCGCAGGGCTGTCACTGCTGCTGCAGCTCGCTTCATACCGGCAGGATGTATATCGGACCCACGTCCAAACTTCCCTGCCGAAGCGGCTGTTCTAGCCGATGAGCGTGATAGCCTTCGTCAGGCCGATCCCGGAGATCCCCGTATCAACATAAGCGGAAGAAGTGGGAGGAGCATCTGAAGACCTGTAATTTCACCTCTGGTGTGAGCAAGCTTTGGTCAACCGTGAGGTCATTGTCTAATCCGACGAAGCCCGACGACAGAGTCGAAATTTCCTTCGGCGACCATGCCTCGTCGGACCCGGAGCGATGCGCGAGCTATTTTAGCCGGCAGTTCATACTGCATCCTCCGGTGGACAAAGCCAAGCGTCGAGTGACCAGAAGGCTGCACAAACTGCCAACAACCTGTGCCCCCTTGCTTTCACTTGCGGTGAAGTTCAGGTGGCCATCGGGAAGGCGAAAGCCTCCAAAGCCATGGGTCCCGACGGGATATGCATGCTGATGCTGAAAAATTTGGGTCCTGCGGAGGTAGCGTACCTAACGGAGGTCCTCAACTTGTCAATGGCTCATTAGAGGCTAGAGGTTCATTAAGCAACCTCTGGACCCGACACCTTACCGACAGGCCCTGAACGGCATTCACAGTGACTCAGTCTCGAGTTATGTAGACTCTAGAGCTGTGAATGCCGTTCTAGGCATACCACCCCCGGACATAGACGAGACGGAGCTTCATCTGCCTCGGGAGACACGCACAACACTTGCACAACTTCGCTCCGGCTACTGCAGCAGGTTGAACTCCTACCTGAGTAGGTTGAATGAGGATGTGCCGAATGAGTGGCCGGCATTCGGAGAGACCCCACATGACTCGAAACATCTCTTCGCATGCCCGGAAAACCCGACAACCCTAACGGCCTTGTCCCTGTAGACAAACCCCACAGAAGCTGCACGCTTCCTAGGGTTGCCGTTAGTGGAACTTGACGACAACGACTGAGATACCAACCGTCCTGGGCGGGGTTGTTGTAGCCGCTACAACAACAACAACAACGAATAAAAAAGAAATAGATATCATAAATAATTCTTCGTATCGAAAATCCCCCAAATACAAATTAAAAAAACAGCATTCGTAACACTTTAGTAAATATTAGTCTGCATATTAACTTAGCATCAATTAAAGATATCTTTAGGGTGCTGTTGTTGTTGTTGTAGCGGCTAACCAACCCCGCCCAGATCGGTTGATATCTCAGTCGTTGTCGTCAAGTTCCACTAACGGCAGCCCTAGGAAGCGTGCAGCTTCTATCGGGTCGGTCCACAAGGACAAAGTCGTTAGGGTTGTCGGGTTCTCCGGGCATGCGAAGAGACGTTTCGAGTCATGTGGGGTCTCTCCGCATGCCGAACACTCATTTGGCACATCCTCATTCAATCTACTCAGGTAGGAGTTTAACCTGCTCCAGTAGCCAGAGCGGAGTTGGGCTATTGTCGTTCGTGTCTCCCGAGGCAGATGAAGCTCCGTCTCGTCTATGTCCGGCGGCGGTATGCCTAGAACGGCATTCACAGGTCTAGAGTCTACATAACTCGAGACTGACTGACTGACGGGTCCAGAGGTTGCTTGATGAACCTCTGGACTTCGTCCGTCAGTTCATATAGATGCCTCCTGACGTGCCTAGGCGAGGGCTCCTCTGCAAGCAGCTGTCTGTTTCGGTGGCCACTTCTGTGGCTCCCGATCAGGAACTGCTTGCAGAGCATTATGTTGTCCTCCTTTATGGGGAGTTCGGGCGACATCAGGAGGCATCCTGTCGCTGTCCTAAGTGCGGTGTTCTCTACAGTCTGTAGCTTCGTCCACTGCGTCCTACTAGTCCCCGGCGACCCCACTGGCGCTGCGTTTAAAACCGGCCGGCCTATTGCCTTGTATGTTGCCAGCAACGTTTCTTTGTCTTTGCCCCAAGTACTGCCGGCTAGCGACTTGAGGACCCGGTTGCGGCTCTGTACTTTATTGACAAAAGTGGTTGCGTGCGCAGAGAAGGAGAGCAGGCTGTCGAATGTTACTCCGAGTATTTTGGGATTATTCACCGTCGGAGTTGGTGTCATCGACGTGAATTTCCAGTGGTAGCCTGACCTCCTTCGTCCAGGTTGTGAACAGGGTCGCAGAGGATTTCGTAGGGGAGAGGGCTAGACACTTTGCAATGAAGAAGCGAGAAAGTTCGGAGAGATACCCGTTTACTTTCGAACACAGGTCATCAATTCCATTCCCAGTCGCCATGATCGAACAATCGTCGGCGTAAGAGACAATCGAGACTCCCTCTGGTGGTTGAGGGAGCTTTGAAATGTAAAAGTTAAACAGTAGCGGGGAAAGGACACCACCCTGTGGAACCCCCTGTATTATTTTTCTAAGTTTACTCGATTTGTCTCTAAACATTACCGACGAGTGTCGACTAATCAGATAATTTTCCGACCGCCGTTTGAGCCTCTGTGGGAGACAGGAAGCCTCTATATAGCGTGGAATGGCAGACGTTGTCAAACGCCTTTGACAAGTCCAACGCCTTTGACAAGTCCAACGCTACTAGAATCGTTCTCTCACAGGGACGGTTTCGGTTAAGGCCACGAGTTATCTGAGTGTTTATGGCGTTAAGGGCTGTTGTTGTACTGTGCACTTCACGGAAACCATGCTGATGCTTCGCTCGAGTGTCTTCGCTACCGGGGAAAGGAGTGTTATCGGCCGATAAGAATCTCCTTCGTTGGCAGGTTTCCCCGGTTTGAGCAGTGGGACCACTCTCCCCACCTTCCAGATGTCTGGGATGATGAGAGTGGCCATAGACAAATTGAGGACCTCCGTTAGGTACGCTACCCCCGCAGGACCCAAATTTTTCAGCATCAGCATGCATATTCCGTCGGGACCCATGGTTTTGGATGCTTTAGCCTTCCCGATGGCCACCTGAACTTCACCGCAAGTGAAAGCAAGGGGGGCACAGGTTGTTGGCAGTTTGTGCAGCCTTCTAGTCACTCGACGCTTGGCTTTGTCCACCGGAGGATGCAGTATGAACTGCCGGCTAAAATAGCTCGCGCATCGCTCCGGGTCCGACGAAGCATGGTCGCCGAAGGAAATTTCGACTCTGTCGTCGTGCTTCGTCGGATTGGACAGTGACCTCACGGTTGGCCAAAGCTTACTCACACCAGAGGTGAAGTTACAAGTCTTCAGATGCTCTTCCCACTTCTTCCGCTTATGTACGTTTACTAGTTGCCGAATCACCGCGTTGAGATCCCTGATACGGGGATCTCCGGGATCGGCCTGACGAAGGCTATCACGCTCATCGGCTAGAACAGCCGCTTCGGCAGGGAAGTTTGGACGTGGGTCCGTTATACATCCTGCCGGTATGAAGCGAGCTGCAGCAGCAGTGACAGCCCTGCGGAACTTACGTTCACCGAGATGGACGTCGGTTGGTGTGGGAAGCGCAGTGAAGGTGTTTTCAGTAAACTCCGCGTAACCATTCCAATCAGCTTTAGAGAAGTTGATATAGGCCCGGTGTTTGGCGGAGGCAAAGTCGGTTGGTTTATCTATCGAGATGACTATGGGTAGGTGGTCTGATGCTAAAGTCAGTATAGGTCGCCATGTTATGCTGTTTATCAGACCAGCGCTAACTATGGTGATGTCTGGCGACCTGCTGCAGTTACCCATAATCCTGGTGGGTGCGTCGTCGTTCATTGTGCAGAATGTCGAATCGTCTATCTGCTCAGCCAAGTCTGTTCCCCTACGATCGTTTGACGGGCTTGAGTGCCAAAGATCGTGGTGCGCATTAAAGTCACCTACTACAATACGGTTTTCACCTCTGAAGAGCGCACCTATATCAGGGTGATATCCTGCCGGGCAGCAAGTGACAGGGGGTATGTATATGTTAAATATTTCGAGCTCAACATCGCCTGACCGGATAGCAATGCCCTGACATTCTAGGGTGGTATCTCTGCTGTCGATGTGTGCTTCGATAAGACGATACTGCACGGTGTGGTGCGTGATGAACGCTAATCTACCACCATTATCTCGCTCGCGATCTCGACGGTGCACGTTGTACCCGGCACAATTCAACAAAGTTGAATTGCTGTGCAACTTCGTCTCTTGGACCGCAGCTATCAATAAACCATGCCGACACATGAAGACGGTTATCTCCTCAATCTTGCTCCGTAGCGCGTTGCAGTTAAATTGAAGGAGCTTCATGTGGTTCGGGAGGCGAGTCGTGATGTGGGATGTAAGGGATGTGTGTGTTCTTACCGCCGTTGGCTGTGTGCGCCGCTGTGATGGTTGCCGCCCTGTGGTGGTGGCGGGAGGCGTCGCAGTTGAGGTCTGCGACCGAGCAGCGCAACAAGGGCCCTCGAATTTCCTCGTCCAATCTCGCGTGGTACGCAGACCTGAGCAGGCCCTAAAGTGGCACCAGCCAAGGCAGGTGTTGCACTTGACTGATGTCACATTACGGAATATCCTGGTCTGACATACCGTGCGAGGAGTTGTTGGCGGCGGCGTGTGGGTAGTGGTGCGGTTATGTGTGTTCTGTGGTCTGTCGTGGCTGTGGTATGGTCTGTGGTGTTATTATGTTGTTGTGCTGTGGTGACTGTGTGAGGCTGCTCAGGTGGACTGAGGTTAGCCGTGGAGGCTGCTTTGTTTGAGCAACAGGGGGCCACGTACGACGTGGTCCACTGCCGATGTGTCCGTAGTCCTGAGCAGACTCTAAGGTGACTCCACCCCTCGCAGGCATTACACTTGACTGAGGTGGAGTTGTGGTGTAGTCGTCTCTGGCATACACAGCAGGTGTAGGTTTCTGGCCCTGGGTTTGACTCGATGCCAGCCCTGAGTAGAAGAATATGTAGCGAATGTAGCCCTATGGACGAGCAACTTCTGAGATACTTCGCCGACCTAAACCGGGTTAGATCGCCGAAACAACAGCCCTTGGTCAGGTAAAACGCGAGTCATTCCGGTACGTAGAACCGGCTGTCGTGGGAATGAATCTTTAGGGTGCTCACAGTTCTTTATTATCTACTGTGTTAATTTTGCCACCTGATAACTTTAAAACATTTTACCATGTGGTAACTTTGTTTGTTGTTGGTTCCCATACTAATTAGAGATAACCCCTTTGGGCAAAATTACTCGACTTTGTCTCATGTTATTGTTTTGCGTTAAACTGGCATCTCTGATCAGCTAATTATTCGCGCTAAGAACAAATGGAAAGTGAAGCAGAAAAACATAAGGTGGAGGACTTAAGGGTTGCGAGCAACTGTTTTGCCGCATTCAGGCTGCTGTGCAGCAAAATAACGTAGTGAAAAATTTTAGCATCGGTTAAATGGCGAGAAAAATATTGTTATGCGCTTTATAAGTAAACATGAACGTAATCAAATATTTTATACTTCAACTAGCAGACCCGGCGAACTTCGTCCCGCCCAATATTAATTTTTTTATTGAAACATTTGGTCCAACGTTTCCGCCAGCAATTCACGTTCACGTTTGGTTTTGTGATCGACAGAAAGAAAATCCTCCACTGCCGTCTTAAATAACCTGACGAAAGCGTTATACCGGGAAGAAGTCCTTGCGGCTCGATGCTGAATCGTCCTTGAATCTGTATAGTATAGATGGTGGAAATTTCCAAACTGACGATTATCATTGGTCCACTTTCTGTTTAGTCACCGGAAAGCAAGGACCGCAATGATTCAGATGGTTGATTTAACGGAGGTAATTTGACTTTGATCCCTGGTGCCTCCGAGGTGACGATTTTTGGCAATAACTCGACTCCAACGCCTGGCGTTTTAAATTGTGAACTTAATCTGTACAGGGACCTACTCAAATACGTAAAAAAATTCATTTACATCGTTTCGGTCGTTGAGGAGGAGTTCACCCACCAGAATAAGTCTTTTACATACTGACACTCTTCGGAGTTTTTTCCCATACAAAAAAACTATCACACATTCGCTATACGGAGAAAATGCGCAACATCATCAGCGAAAAAGTTCTCAAAAATCAACGGTAACTTACAGCCATTTAAAACTTGCACTGCAACTGAAATTGAGTGAACTACAAAACTGCATACTCAGAATTAGGTGCCATTTGATGCAAAATGAACTATATTTCTGTAAAAAATTTACAAAAAAAATGTTTATTTTGAAAAAGAAAAAACACTGTATTCTGGGTGTATATATTTACAGATAGGTAAAGGTTTCAATATGTTTGTAAAGCGCCACGCCCCCTTTTCCAGTAGCCCAAAAATCTCTACACCAATTTCCAGGACACTACCACAAATACTTCCAGAGAAATACGGTATGAAAAATTCGATATACTATATGGCTGATCCTTTAATATATCGAAAGTCTGCAGTAGGTGACCAAAATTTCAAAAATCTCCGTTCGCGAGATCACCTCTTATAAAAAGGAGCTTCTCTTTACATAATAATTGTCCTGGGGTACCTGGGCAACACCGATTTTGATGCTGCAAATGCTGAAGCTGTTTTTGGTAGACTTTTTTTTAGCTGATTACGAATCCATAAGTATAAAGTTTCCATCAGCTGCACATTTTGAGAAAAACGTGGTGAATGTGCAAACAAGGAAACAAAAAGTGATGGAACCTTCCACTTAGGCTTAAATTAAAGCTAGAACTACAGGCTACTATCCCTGAAAATACTATTCCAGCACCTTGCCCCGATGGCCACCTATACTTAGTTACTTTTTATCGTCCAACAATAAAAAACTACTGGAAAATTATGCAATTGACAAAAAAAAAAGTGTAAAAATCAGTGTTAGTTGTTCAATAAATGACTATACGGGACCTTAGGGTCAAGGTACAGGAATGGTATTTTCAGGGATTGAAGTCAAAAGGCCAAGCCTTTTTTAAGCTTAAGCGGAAGGTTCTATCACCTTTTGCTTAATTGCAGGAATTTGCAGGGATAGTAGTCGAGATTTTTAGCTTCAGTCTAAGCCTAAGAGGAAAGTTCTACCACCCTTTGGTTCTTTGCTAGAGCGTGATTTTTTTACACTTTGACCTCGTTTTTCTTAAAATTTTGAGCTGATGGAAACTTACGGATTCGTAATCAGCACACAAAAAAGTTTTCAAAAATATTGTCAACATTTGCTGCATCAATTTTTTTCCATTTTTGTTGGCCTGTGTAATATGTATTGTTAATTAGCCAATACCCGCATGTTTGCGGCGCCTTCAAATACCTTTCGAACCGTAAAACAATGACTCAATTGTAGTCTACGCACATCTATAATACGGGTATCAAATTTCAAGCAAATCGGACCTTAAAAAGATTTTTGGAATATATCGGTATCTGGTCTACCTATCAGAAAAAATATCCTATATGTTAACCCAGGCAATGAGCTACCTACGTACCAAATTTCAAGCAAATCGGATCATAAATAACACTTTTTTGAATAGATCGGTTCCTGGTTTACCACCGTAAATAAGATTTTTCGAATAGATCGGTATCTGGTCCACCTATCAGAAAAAATATCCTATATGTTAACCCAGGCACTAAGCTACCTACCTGCCAAATTTCAAGCAAATCGGACCATAAATAAGAGTTTTTCGAATAGATCGGTCCCTGGCCCACTTAAAGGAAAAAATTGATCCTATATGCTAATCTAGGCAAAAGGCTACCTACGTACTAATTGCATTTTTTTAGCGTAGCTCGACCCTTGCTCACAATGAATTTCACAATTATCCGAAATTTTCCAAGCTTCCCAACGAATTTTAACGAAGGTGCATCGTCCAAAATCATCAAATCATGCGAAAAAATGCAAAATTTCGTCGAAAAAAATTCAAATTTTTCGCGTTCTTCGGAATTTTTCCGAGTTTTCCACTTAGAATTTTCTATTTTTCCGACTTTCCCGGAGGGATTTCCCAAAGATTTCTTTCGTAAAAACCTTCTCCTGACAGTTACGAACAACTAAGTGAAGATTTTAGCCACCATTTTTTCACACCATTTTTATATATATATAGATACAACTAATTAGCGCTAACGCACTCGGAGCGATTTTGGAACACGATATAAAATATTATGCATATTAAGACTAAGGGCCAGTTTTCAGTGCCAGTTCAAACTTGGATTAAGTAAACTGAGTTTAAGTTGAACAGCTCGCTGACATTTGATTGCCTGATCTTAGTTTAAACCATCCAGATCGAGCGTTTAAACTGAGTTTAAACCACGGCCGTGCACTGAAAAACTGGCCCTAAATAATTTCTAACTTTCTACCATATTATACGTTTATATTTTAATGTAATAGGATTAATTACTGAAGAATATATAAACTCCGATCAAACTTCACTACCGAATGCTTGACAAACTATATTTAAATCAAAAGATCAAAAGTGAACGCTTTCGGATCGAATTTTGGAACACGATCAAACTTCACTACTGGATGCTTGACACACTATATTTAAATCAAAAGATCAATAGTGAACGCTCTCGGATCGAATTTTAATATAATATGATTAACTACTGAAGAATATATTAATTCCGATCAAACTATAGTATTAAATGTTTGACTAGCAACTATTTAAATCAAATGATCAGCATTTAACGCGCTCATGGCGAATTTTTGAACACTTCCTAAAATATTTACAGAAGCAGTATACTATTTGGTCGAGATATCACGTTTTCCTTTATTAAAGGCTGGCTTCTTAACATCCAAATCTTGCGACGTTTGTGGCTTATATTGTCAAACCATGAATTCGAGTATATAAGAACCAGAAACTCTGCCAAGACGAAATAGAACATTAGTTTGGTCAAATTAGAAGGGGCGGTGGATTAAATCCAAGAACGACTCCGTGCATGTTCTCAGATCATTTCAGGTAATCCTGGGGCCTAAGACACGTTAATTGCGGACCTTTGCCTAGCGCCGAAAGGGAATTTTTTTCGTTTCGCACTCTCGAAAAGGTGTGTAATGATCCTATGGTTCAAGACACTTACTGGCAAACCTTTCAAAGGTTGCCCAGACCTAACTGATATCACGATATAGGAAATGGCTTTATTTGAAAAAATTAGTGTTATAGAACCATATTATTGCAGCAGTAACTCTAATCCCGATATTTTAAAACATCTAGCCTATTTAAAAAAGGGAGGACAGTCGGGTCTACGTAACCGGAACGACCGGAATTAGCATTGAAGTCGGTTGTATTTTTTGCATAAAATTACTTGTTATTTTTGAGATACAGTTTCGCTACTCTTTACAGATTTCTCGACATAACTACTTGTTCAGATTTCTCGGGATTTCTGTTATTCTTTTTTTTCTTATTAGTCATTTATAGATTTAGGACTTACTGTGGGTGCTTTAAGATTCATTTTGTAAATCTTATATATAAAAATAAGTGCAGGTATTTGGTGTGACCTCATAACTTGAGAACGCCTTCACCGAATTCAACCAAATTTACGCCGCATATTTGGGCTATTATGTAGATGGTTTATGTGTAGTTTGCCCAAATTCGGAAAAGGGGGCGTGGCACCACCCATACTAACTAAAATATAATGGGCCGATTACGGATAGCAACACAACCACGGTTCGCTTGCCAGCTGACAACGCAACTGGAAAGAAAATTTGTATTACGAATGGCAACTATCGTCAGTTGCTGTAGAATTATCGATAATCGAAATTGGACAGTTCGACAACCAGCAAGCGGCTGTAAAATTAAATTATTAAAATAAAGAGTTTTAAAGAAAAGACAGCAATAACGCTAAATTCATCACAATTATTTGTTTAAGAGGAAGAGAAGTGCATGAACGCGGCCTTAAAGGATAATTCCAATCTTCTAGAGCTACCGCGTGTACTGAAGCAAAAGTTAATGCTCTCAAGTTTTGTGTTAATTTTCAAAGCATATTGAGGACTTCTAAAAGAAGCTGTAGTATAATTGGTTAATAGACAGATGAACCACTTCGTTCAACTTCAAAACCTCCGCTCATAAAAGCTTGCGCACCTCTTCGATTTTTCGCAGAAGGAAGTGCCACAGCAATGACTTTAATTTGGAAAACTTGGTGTGTCGGTAGTTTTAGAAGAGGTGCTTCAGTTGATAAAAGAAAAAATTTGCAATAAGTGTTCGCTTTTGTTTTGCCAAAAGGCCGTACTCCACGGGAACTAAAATTTCAAGTTGTTTTGTTATTTTCACCATATTCTGTAAAAGTAAGCTGCATTGCAAAATGTTAAATCGTTCAAATTATTAAAAAGTAAAATGTATGACACACTTTTCAATTTTCGATCCTAAATATGCTCCAAAAACATTCCCAAGCAACCACAAAAATGTAGTCGCCTGTATACACACTTTGTAGCAACTGCAGTTGTCAGCTGAAGGTTGCCAGTTGCCATCTGTAATATCGTTTTGGCAACTAGCAACGCAACTGGAGTTCGACCCATAAAAATAAGTGCATGTTTTTGGTGTTGCCTTATAACTTGAGAACGGCTTCACGAAATTGAACAAAATTTTTTTGCTTATAACTTGAGAACGGTTTCACCGATTTCAACCAAATTTATATAGCATATTCGGGTCATGATGCAGATGTTTTATGTGAAGTTTAGCCAAATTTGGATAAGGGGCCGCGGCACCTTAATCTTATATATACAAATAAGTACACGTTTTTGGTGTGGGCTTATAACTTGAGAACGGCATCACCGAATTCAACCACATTTGTATGGCATACTTGTGCTACCATGCAGATAGTTTGTGTTAAGTTTGCCCGAATTCGGAAAAAGGGGTGTGGCACCTTGGTAGTGAGATATATGAAATAATTCCATACTCATGGAGAAAAATGGGCGGTATTTGTAAAGAGGGCGTGGCACCTCCCATCTTCTATCTATATATATAAAAATGTTGTGTGCGTGAAGTAATTTGAATAATTTTTTTTCTGGATTGTTCGCGGTAATACCATAATCATTTATAATGTAAAAGCTTATAGGGTTGCCACCTGTTTGAATAATTTTTTTTCTGGATTGTTCGCTGTAATACCATAATCATTTATAATGTAAAAGCATGGAGGGTTGCCACCTGTTTGAAAATTTTAAGTTCAATTAAATTGATTAAATAAATGAAATATTACAATATTGGTATCAGATTGAGGTTTAAGGACGATTACTGTTTGAAATATTTTTGGGAGTGTTGCCACCTATTTACAAATTTAAACTAAGTTAAATTGATAAAATAAATGAAATATGACAATGTGGATATCAAACCTATGTGAAAAATGTTAACTCAGTCAAATTGATGAAATAAATGAAATATTGCAATGTGGGTATCAAACTAAAGAGTTTAGGAGAGCTTTTTTGAGAAAGCATTTTTGAGAAGGGTTGCCACCAGTTTCAAAATTTTTACTGAAATTTTTAGCCGTGCAGGAAAACTTAAAATCGAATTATGAACGTTAATACCGGATTGATTAATGCTAATTCTACCAAGTCTCCTCCAAATTTCTTCAGTTGCTTTCGAAATTAGACCGAAAAAGGAACCTCGATTTTCATTTATAAAAAATATCCATATGTATTTGTATGTACATATATATGAGATGTTCATCACCGACTAATATGTCAAACATATACCAATTCAGACTGTAAATAAGTTTTCAGATCATATTTGTCCGAGAGCCTCTTGGATGTTAAAAACTGAATTGCCCACATCTACATAAACTCTTTCTTTTTTTCATCAGAATCGTTAACGGTTAAGAAAGTATCTTGAAGGTTTACAACTAAAGATAATATTTCCTTCTCTAACGTCGGTTTCACATGGGTTTTATTCAAGACCGGGCCAGAGGCCAATATTTTTTCATCACACGATTGGGCTACCAAGTTATACCAAATTTTATGTTACTAATATGTGTTCTAAAAGTGAAACAAATCTGATCATAAGTATGATTTTTTAGGATAGCTCTCAACCCCTGCGCCACCTATCGGAAGACAAACACACTGATCTTTCTAAAAACTTTTGCACAAAATAACAATCACTCAATGCGATTTTAAAATCTAGGAGAAAATGGTCCCCAATTGAATGGTTCTTGCCATTTTATAAAAATATAAATATAGGTGTATAAAATTCGAATATGGAAATTTCAGTTTGTATGGGCAGCGCCACGCCGCCTTATCCAAAATCTACCACTCTTCGCCATAAGTACGTTATTGATATCATAAATAATAATAATAGATTGGCGCTTACAGATATGTTAGTGTTTGGCCGAGCTTCTCCTCCGATTTAAGGCGTGCGCCTTGATGTTGACACACAAAGCGGAGGGACCTACAGTTTTACGCCGACTCCGAACGGCGATTGTATTTTTAGGAGAAGCTGTTCTTCATGGCAGAAATACACTCGGAGGTTTGCCATTGCCTGCCGAGGGACGACCGCTGTTAAGAAAAAACCTTTTTTCTATATTTTTTGCGATGTTGCTTTGACCAGGGTTTGAACCCAGGCGTTGCGGAGTGGAAGCGCGCACTGCTTACCACTACACCACAGCGGCCGACAATATCATAAATAGCTGCGTAAAATTTCAGCACGTTAGCATAAGTGGTTCCAGAGATAAGCGATATAAGAATTTCAGTTTGTATGGGCGGTGCCACGCCTCCTTTCCCCTTGTCTACCTTTTTTCGCCATAAGTACGGTATTTATATCATAAGTAGCTGTGTCAAATTTCAGGACGTTAACATAAGCGGTTCCAGAGATAAGCGATATGAGAATCTCAGTTTTATGGGCGGTGCCACCTCCTTTTCCAAAATCTACCCCTTTTCGCCGTAAGTACGGTATTGACAACATACGTTGCTGTGTCAAATTTCAGGACGTTGTTGTTGTTGTTGCAGCGGCTACAACAACCCCGCCCAGATCGGTTGGTATCTCAGTCGTTGTCGTCAAGTTCCACTAACGGCAGCCCTAGGAAGCGTGCAGCTTCTGCGGGGTTTGCCCATAAGGACAAGGTCGTTAGGGATGTCGGGTTTGCCGGGCATGCGAAGAGATGTTTCGAGTCATGTGGGGTCTCTCCGCATGCCGGACATTCGTTCGGCACATCCTCATTCAACCTACTCAAGTAGGAGTTTAACCTGCTGCAGTAGCCGGAGCGAAGTTGTGCGAGTGTAGTGCGCGTCTCCCGAGGCAGATGAAGCTCCGTCTCGTCAATGTCCGGGGGTGGTGTGCCTAGAACGGCATTCACAGGTCTAGAGTCTACATATCTCGAGACTGAGTCCCTGTGAATGCCGTTCAGGGCCTGTCTGTAAGCTGTCGGGTCCAGAGGTTGCTTAATGAACCTCTGGACTTCGTCCGTTAGTTCATATAGATGCCTCCTGACGTGCCTAGGCGAGGGCTCCTCTGCAAGCAGCTGTCTGCTTGGGTGGCCACTTCTGTGGCTCCCGATCAGGAACTGCTTGCAGAGCATTATATTGTGCTCCTTTACCGGGAGCATTTGCGCCTCGCCGTGCAGGTAGAGTTCAGGCGACATCAAGAGGCATCCCGTCGCTGTCCTCAGTGCGGTGTTTTGTACAGTCTGTAGCTTCGTCCACTGCGTCCTACTAGTCCCTGGCGACCACACTGGCGCTGCGTAGTTCAAAACCGGCCGGCCTATTGCCTTGTATGTTGCCAGCAACGTTTCTTTGTCTTTGCCCCAAGTACTGCCGGCTAGCGACTTGAGGACCTTGTTGCGGCTCTGTACTTTATTGACAATAGCGGTTGAGTGCGCAGAGAAGGAGAGCAGGCTGTCGAATGTTACTCCGAGTATTTTGGGGTTATTCACCGTCGGAATTGGTGTGTCATCGACGTGAATCCCCAGCGGTAGCCTGACCTCCTTCGTCCAGGTTGTGAACAGGGTCGCGGAGGATTTCGTAGGGGAGAGGGCTAGACACTTTGCAGTGAAGAAGCGAGAAAGTTCGGAGAGATAGCCGTTTACTTTCGAACACAGGTCATCAATTCCATTCCCAGTCGCCATAATCGAGCAATCGTCGGCATAGGAGACAATCGAGACTCCCTCTGGTGGTTGAGGGAGCTTTGAAATATAAAAGTTAAACAGTAGCGGGGAAAGGACACCACCCTGAGGAACCCCCTGTTTTATTTTTCGCTGCTTACTCGTTTTGTCTCTAAACATTACCGACGAATGTCGACCACTTAGATAATTTGCCGACCACCGTTTGAGCCTCTGTGGGAGAGAGGAGGCCTCTATATCTTCTAGTAGCGTGGAATGGCAGACGCTGTCAAACGCCTTTGACAAGTCCAACGCTACTAGAATCGTTCTCTCACAGGGACGGTTACGGTTAAGGCCACGAGTTATCTGAGTGTTTATGGCGTTAAGTGCTGTTGTTGTACTGTGCACTTTACGGAAACCATGCTGATGCTTCGCTGGGGTCAGGTGATTTGTGAAGTACGGGAGTAGCAAGGCCTCGAGTGTCTTCGCTACCGGGGAAAGGAGTGTAATCGGACGATACGAATCTCCTTTGTTGGCAGGTTTCCCCGGTTTGAGCAGTGGGACCACTCTCCCCACCTTCCAGATGTCTGGGATGATGAGAGTGGCCATTGACAAATTGAGGACCTCCGTTAGGTACGCTACCCCCGCAGGACCCAAATTTTTCAGCATCAGCATGCATATTCCGTCGGGACCCATGGCTTTGGAGGCTTTCGCCTTCCCGATGGCCACCTGAACTTCACCGCAAGTGAAAGCAAGGGGGGCACAAGTTGTTGGCAGTTTGTGCAGCCTTCTGGTCACTCGACGCTTGGCTTTGTCCACCGGAGGATGCAGTATGAACTGCCGGCTAAAAAAGCTCGCGCAGCGCTCCGGGTCCGACGAAGCATGGTCGCCGAAGGAAATTTCGACTCTGTCGTCGTGCTTCGTCGGATTAGACAATGACCTCACGGTTGACCAAAGCTTGCTCACACCAGAGGTGAAGTTACAAGTCTTCAGATGCTCCTCCCACTTCTTCCGCTTATGTACGTTTACAAGTTGCCGAATCTCCGCGTTGAGATCCCTGGTACGGGGATCTCCGGGATCGGCCTGACGAAGGCTATCACGCTCATTGGCTAAAACAGCCGCTTCGGCAGGGAAGTTTGGACGTGGGTCCGATATGCGCCCTGCCGGTATGAAGCGAGCTGCAGCAGCAGTGATAGCCCTGCGGAACTTACGTTCACCGAGATGGACGTCGGTTGGTGTGGGGAGCGATGTGAAGGTGTTTTCAGTAAACTAGGTGTTTTCAGTAAACTCCGCGTAACCTTTCCAATCAG
Source organism: Rhagoletis pomonella (assembly GCF_013731165.1). Lineage (NCBI taxonomy): Eukaryota > Metazoa > Arthropoda > Insecta > Diptera > Tephritidae > Rhagoletis > Rhagoletis pomonella. The sequence continues at coordinate 80,475 of NW_023458746.1, forward strand.
CTTTAGAAAAGTTGACATAGGTCCGGTGTTTGGCGGAGGCAAAGTCGGTTGGTTTATCGAGATGACTATGGGTAGATGGTCTGATGCTAGAGTCAGCATAGGTCGCCACGTTATGCTGTTTATCAGACCAGCGCTGACTATTGTGATGTCTGGCGAGCTACTGCAGTTACCCATAATCCTG
>NW_023458746.1:90655-126300 GCF_013731165.1 Rhagoletis pomonella
CCTAATAAACAATCGTGGTACAAAGCTCAATAAAAATATTAAAAATAGAAACAAAATTATCTACTTTTTGAGCATTAGACCTCTTCTCTTGCAAAAAACAAAAGGGGAAATGTTCGGTTATTTGTGCAATGGTTTTGGGGCGGAGACGGAGGGGGGCCAATTGAAAACGTAGGTAAAATTGGCATTTGGACAGAGAAAATGTAAACTCGGGTTACGCCAACCACAGGATTTTTGTGCAAAATACCTTTTCCCGTTGTATTTATTGCAAAAAGGTTCATATTTCAAACCGAATTTATTCATAAATTTGTATCTGAAAATTAGAAATCTTTATTTTAAACTAACGTTTAATTGTTTGACCACACGTGTGTGTTAAAATTTTTTTGCTTTGGGTTAAGCGTTTGGACACAATAACCCAAAATTATGGTACAAATAACCGAGCCGTACCCAACAAAATATGTACACTTTGCTTGTTCAAATTTCGATTCTAAGAACAAAATGTTTGTAAATAAACAAAAAATTAATAACACAATTTGGAGGATTTTAGATGTTGGATACGGTAGCACGAACCGTCACAATCTACTTAATTGTCAGTATGAACAAAGTAACTGTGAAATAAAAAAGTAACATTCTTAACTGCATCGTACAGTTCCATAAAAAATCTTTTGGGTGGGGTTTAGTAGCGCTCACAACTATTTCGGGCTATTCCATCCAAAGAGGTGGCCCGATCCAAAAAAAATTCGACACACTTGTAGTCAAGGGTCTACGCATTATTTTAACACTCACTTTTGTAAAGTTTGGTTACTAATTTATTTATTCATCTTTTCAAAAAACCTAAAAATATAATTTGACGAATAATTATAAAATTATGAAATTGGAGGAATAACCTTGCACGATTCATTTCCATTAAAATTCTATAAATTACCAAATTGGAGGAATAACCTGGCGTCATGAGGAGCTAGGTCCCACTCATTTAAATTTTTAATCTGAATAATACATTCTGACATAACTAACATAATAACTAACATAAAGAATTGAAAGGAATAAGACGTATGATACATATATAAGCAGAAACTTTTGCACGTGGTTCTGGCCCTCAGCGGTATTACCATTGTGTATCAGTGGAGCGACGTTTGGACACATCATTGGAATAAAACAAACAGAGACATACATATATTAAAAGCAGAGGAATAACCTGGCGGTGGTGAAAACCAGCCAAACTGCGCAAAACCCCCAAAAAAAAAAAATAGTTTCATGAGAAAATTCGCGACTGATTTGCTAAAACACACACATGTCGACGTACACTAAAGTCAACCCCTTTGTTTTTCTATCATTAAATTTTAACTTACATCCTCTGCTGTTATGAAGAAATTCCATGGAGTCATTGTAGCTATTCCCAACAAGTAAAATACAGCGTATGTGAAGTTGAAGCGATCTGGTGGTGCATTGGATACTTGGCTATACATTTGTACTATTGCAGAGGCCTCTTTGTTTTCCATTGGTGGCAGTATAACAGGCATACAATTAATGTCATCTTCATCGCTATAGTCGGAGCTCAGGTTAAAGCTATCATTTACGGAATCACCGTCGTCAATAGCATTTCCCCGGTATAGAATCTGGTCATTTTCGATCAGCGCTCGTCGATCATTAGCCTTGCCTTTACGGCTGAATGGCATGGTGTTAGCGTATTAAGTTTGGAATTAATTTCATTCACTTCACCCTTCCTTTAGAAGGATACAATTTTAATGGATGGATTTCCTTCGTTGATCGGTTTTCGGCAAGCAGCAAGAACTCCAGGTACATTCAGAAGTTCCTTATTTCAATAGTTGTGTTTGTTTACTCATTTCCAGTCAAATCCAGTAAGTTTCTACGAATGTTCATGATTTGGAGTTTTTGTACACAAATTGAGCGAACGAAAAATGGCAGTTGAAGTTGCAAGTTTTTACTGGATAAGTTTTTACTTGTAAGAATTTTCCAGTACGAAAAACAGCTGTTTGCATGTGCTGGATGAAATTTAAACTAATAAGGAAACTGTTTGTGGGTTTTTATTGTTGAATTTCACAAAATGAACTTATTTAAATATAAAATATACTTTTTATTAAGAATTTGCGGGGAAACTTCGCCAGAGTGCACCACGCGGGAAATGTTTAGTAGCGCTCCCATCGTTTTTGGGGTGGGGGGGAGGGGACGGGGCGGAGGAGAGATGGCGGCCCCCAATCCCCCCACTAGAAAGTGGACGGTCCCCGCTTTCTAAAAAGGCGAACCTCCCCCTGGGCTCCTACCACAGGCCCCTAGGGAACCGTTTGAAACAGGGGGAAAAACGGAATATTCTTAGGCAAACTGAGCAGTTTGATGTGGAATATGACCCAACTAACAGAAACCGTGGGATTTTTTAATAAAAGAAATTATGGCAAATTAGATATCGGGCGATTTTGAATAAATAAAAAAGTTGATTGAAAATAGAAAAAACAAGTTTTTATAAAAAAAAAAATGTTCTTTTTAACAAATGTATTTTCATTATTTATCGAAGTATTCAGCCTCATTGCGTAAGTCGTAAATTAGGCTGAATTGTACGACTCGACAACATTAGCATTGTTGTTGTTGTTTTAGCGGCTACAACAACCCCGCCCATCGGTTAGCATTGTCTACTGTCGTGCTGAAATAAGTAAACGACGAAAATTGTCGAAAACTATGCAGTGCCGCCAAGTTCTTCCGTTTTAATACACTAGTCGAGTGGAAATTTTAGGCAATGACGCTAAATTTTCGATACGATTCGACTCTCGAAAAACGACTTGCATTCGGCACGACTCTCGCAATGAGGCTGATTGATTTTTAAGGAGAAAAAGCAGCGCAGGCGAAAATTTGTAATAAAAAATCGCGCGATTTTTTATTAAAAATTTTCATTATTTATCGAAGTATAGATTTTTGTGGAAAAATCAAATTATCGATGTACGTTTTCTACAATTGTGTACTTTGAACTACAATAACACCAGTAAATATTATTTCCCCCCGAAAAAAAAATTATACCATTATGATCAGGAGTAAGACCCCTATCGATCCTAATATTATTATTTTTAATAAGAGCAATGTACGTATTGTACACTTATACTCCCTAATTATACGCACTTATTTGCGGTGTATTTTTTTTAACGTATGGTAGCACACATTTTGTTACTGTCCGTAATTGTTATTTCTGCTTGTTTGTGAAATGTGCAAACGTTTGTGAAGACATTTATAAACGCGTTTTACTTAATTAATTAATTAATTAAAATGGAAATCTCAGCCCGGGGTTTTAATGCAACTATTTTGCCGAAGTGTGTACATAAATATAGTGTTTATTGTGTGAAATAGCGCCGGGAGGTTAGTTCAATTTACAAACTTTAACAACAAATAACTTAAAAACTATAAAGGGCCATTCACATACAACTTTCCTCGTTTTGCTTGACAGTTCAAACTTTGACAACAAAGAGTGAAACGCAGAAGGTAGGTATGCTACAATAAACGCCTTGACAGCTATTGCGTTCTCCTTTTCCTCCATATTTGTATCTGTAAAATAGATAACATGCATTAATAATAGCAATAATAATTCCTATTTACCCTATTTTTGTCATTAAATTCAAATGCAAGCGCACGAGAAAAGATAAATGTAGACAGCTGATTGCCAAAGGGGACAAAAGTTGAGAGTTGCCCAAGATTTTGTTTCGTTTTGCTTTGCTTTGCTTTAAACGTTTTTTATGTGAACATACTCATGCATATGCCTACATCGATCTTATATGTCAAAGCAAAGAACTATCAAGCAAATCGATGAAAGTTGTATCGTTCCCACGACAGTCGGGTCTACGTAACCGGAACGACCCAGATTTATATCTGGCCAAGGACTGTCACTCCAGCAACACTCCCCAAAATCTCTTTGGGGAATTTGTATGCTGTTACAACAACATGAAAGTTGTATGTGAATCAGCCTTAAACTCCGGCGGTTAAAAGTATATATATTTCCAATCAGGAGAACTCCCTCTACCGTTCCATAGCTACCTTAATGCGGAGCTCCAAGGATGCCAAACTAAATTGCAGCCCCCTCCCCCCATAAAGTAATTTTGTTCAAAGCGTGGTGCACTCTCGCGAAGTCAACCCGAATTTGCTGCCAATAAACAACCAATGTTCGTGAAACTAGCAAATTATTACTGGATTTGCGTTCGCGTACCTTTTTGGCAATTTTTTATATGAGAGCCAATTTTTAGAAATAAAGTTACTGGAGAGTTGTTGGCAAGTTACTGGATAATTTGCAAACAAACACAACTAACGACTTTCTATATATTTAATAATCACTGTATCATAGAAATGCAAAAACAACATCGATGCTTCGGAAACATCGATGTTTACTAGTACTTCTAAACCATCGATGGAACCATCGATGTTATCGATGGGGATAAATGCTTTAGTCACTATCGATAAACAAAAACTTTTGTTAAATTTCGTTGTTTACGGGCAATTACCCCGACAAGAATTCACTAAGAGCGCGGTTACCCACGAACGTGTACGTAGCGTAGCGTAGAAGTACGTAGAAAGATATCAAGTGTGCTGTTGATAGAAAGAGAGAGAAGCAACGTGTACGTCACGGGTCTGCGGTGGTGAGTTTTTGGTAACACGCAGATCCCATAAGATAGCTCGTGTCAGCTGACACGTTCTCCGTTTTTACGTCCGTGGGTAACTGCGCTTTAAATCACCTGTTTTCCCTTTTTAAACACTATTAAAATATATAATTTGGGTACTGTTTAGTAAGTGGCCCACCTATTTCGGGGAATTGCGTCCAAAGGGGTGACCCGATCCAAAAAAAAATTGCACACACATGTAGCCAAGGGTCTACCCATTATTTTAACATCCACTATTGTAATTTTGGGTCACTAATTTATTTACAAATTGGGTTTGAAATATGCCCTTTTTTGTAAAATTCGCAAATTAGCGTAAATTTATCACTCCTATTCTCCTTAAAGCAGCTAAATCAGCAATATATTTTTATATTCTCCTTCACTTTACACTTTACTCGATGAGCTATAACTTTCTTTATAACTTTAATATTAACCAATTGATCACAATTTATTAAATAAAAACACCTTCTAAATCATGCGTCTGACTTTTGTTGCATATGCAAATTAAATGGCGTAGTTCAGCTGTCAAACTCCAAAATATGCAAAAGAATGAGAGACAAAAGAAAATAGGATATAACCCTGTAAGCATTAAAAATATACAAAGGTGTTCTCTGTAAAATGTATTCAGCTCCTTTTCTTCGCAAAACAGAAAGGAGAATTCTACTGCCTGAGCGTTATAATCCCTAAGTGCGGCCGAAGGCCGCCTACGTAGAAAGGTGTTCTCTGCAAAAGGTGTTCAGCCCCCCTTCTTTGGCAACACAGAAAGGAGAATTCTACTGCCTGAGGTTTATAATCCCTAAGTGCGGCCGAAGGCCGCCTACGCACAAAGGTGTTCTCTGCAAAAGGTGTTCAGCCCCCCTTCTTTGGCTACACAGAAAGGAGAATTCTACTGCCTGAGGGTTATAATCCCTAAGTGCGGCCGAAGGCCGCCTACGCACAAAGGTGTTCTCTGCGAAAGGTGTTTAGCCCTCCTTTTTTCGCCTGATAACCACCTTGGGATAACTTCTTTTATTTAAAAACCCCACAGATTCTGTTAGTTGGGTTATATTCCACTTCAAACTGCTCAGTTTGCCTCGGAAAATGCCGTTTTTAACCCATTTTCAAACGGTTCCCTAGGGGTCTGTGGGAGGTCCCCAAGGGGGGGTGGGGCTTTTCGTAAAGTGGCGACTGGCCCCTTTCGAATGAGGGGGGTTTGGGGCCACGCCCCTCCCCCTCCGCCCCCCATTCCAAAAACGATGGGCCAATAACTAAACATTTCCCAATAATTTAACTTAATTACTAAACAAACACATGGTTTTATCAACCTAAGATAGATTATTTTGTTACTAAAAAGAAGTTGACAATCTTTGCGAACTGAAACGCGAGATTCCAAAATAGCTATAGTGCTGTCACTGTATTAGTATTTCGTAATAATTCACTTTTCCTTACAAGGTGTGTGCAGTGTTCAATGCTTTTCGGTATCTTCTTTCGATATATATATATATAAATAAATATTTTATATATATTAAAAATCGCGCCATTTTTTATTAAAAATTTTCGTCTGCGGCGCTTTTCCCATAAAAATCTATACTTCGATAAATAACTGTAAACTATAAAAGTAGCGCTGCCATGGTATAGCGAAATTTGTTATTATATTTTGGTTAGAATATTTTATTTAGGTGTAAGTAAAAAAAGAAGAAGTGTATAGTGTAAACTGAGTATAATAGCGCAAATGAAATGTGAAATAAAGTGGCAATACCAGCGATTTGAAGTTATAATAATTTTGGCAAGCGCAAAGTTTGTTTACTCTGTTTTATTAACGAAATATTTAAAATAAAAGTAAATCAATGATTTTGTTTGCATAAAACAATAACCGGAGACGTTTTAATAGTGTTTTAAAAGTAGAAACTGGTGATTTAGTACATCTTTGACGTGGTAATTGCTCATAGAAAACATCGAAATTTAACAAAAGTTTTTTATTTATAACTTTTAATAGATTGTTAATAGGGAAACCGAAACGCGTCGTCGTTTGGTACCCCCCCCCCCCCCCCCACTTTTCCGGACCTTTTTTAGGGGGTGTTACCCTATACTAGAGAATTACCTCCTTGTTTATTCACGTTAACCCGCGAAAAGCAAATTGATGCCGCGAAAATATTTTATAAGTTTAAGAAAAATTCATGAATACATTGTTTTGTTTTGAACTTTCTTACTTAAACTTTGTTTTATTTTAAATTGCCTAATACTTACTCATAGCCTATTCCCATCAAAAGCTTAACTGCGGTTAAGAGGTCAGTGGGTCGATTCTAGTTCTGCGTTATTGCGAAGTGATAAAAGTAACACTTTTACACCGCATTTATATCGATGTTAATTTAATACTTTTCACTTCACGAAAACGTAGAACGGGAATTGACCCTCAGGTAAGTTGCAGAATTTTCACATGGGGTGATCGACAGCGCTTATTTCTTATTTTTTGCTTTTTTTACTTTTGTTTGCTTGTACTTGACATGAGCATTTACCCCCTTCAAGTTGTAATCTCCCTTTTTCAAAAGGCATAAACTGCAGTTTAAAAATAAATGATAAGTTGTATTTTTTTAGCTTTTAAACACGTTCAATATAATATGTGTAATGCCCTGTATGCGGCTCTCAAGAAAACGGTGAACAAAAATTTGCCATTATTTCGTGTGTGTGTCCAAGGAATTTTGACATTTTTGATAATTCATAGCCTGTTGCCTCACTCTTTCCTCAAGAAATAATGGAACGAGCATATATTTATGTTGCAAACCTGGGTTGCCTTGTGCTCTTTTTTCACAAAAAAATTTAGAAAACCGTAGTAGAAAGCGTAGCAAATTCCTTAAGAACTGCGTACTGCCTTAAGGAAATTTGACTCATGAAAATTTCTTAGCCATTTCTTGTAAATAAAATAATATTTGTGTAGCCAACTCGATGGCTTTGCACAAGGCGAATTTATATAAGGTGGTGTTGTTCCATCAGCTGTGAGTAGCGTTTGTTTGTCAAAATTTTGAATTTCGTTCGTGAATGAGTGAAAACGTGAGAGTGTTTGCATTTTCTGTCGCCCTTTTTCATTCGGGGAAGAATAGCTGAAATTTGACAATGGCCCGCTAAAAGCAAAAACAAAATACAAGTAATTGTTGTATTTGTTCAATCGATACCACCTTATATGTATTCGCCTTGGCTTTGCAGTACTAATCACAGTATATACAGTAATACACATTTTTGAGTACTCCTCGGGGGTAAAATCTGATCAGGGTTGATAATGAGAAGGACCATGAATTTTGTTGATTCAGAGTTGTATACAAAATTATTCTGGTATGACAGGGAGCAAAAACCGTACTATGGCAGACTGGCACAAGTCATGACTGTGTAATAGTGCCCGAAACTATTGCAAAAGAGTAAAAACATTGCAAATTTTTGTCAATTATTATAGATATACTAGTATCATTATCATAGTTCAGTGTATAATTTGTTATATTACACCGCACATGATAATGAACTGTTAAATGTTGAAAACGCTTGTAACTTGTAGATCACTCAAACTTGGGTGTGCTTAATGGACTGTCTGGGCGGATGTGCTGGCAGTCATTGGGATCTGTAGAGCTATACAAACCTTGTTTTTTTTTTTAAATAAAGACTTAAATATATTCGGAAATTTAGAATTTGGCTTGATAAATTCACAAAATTTACGGTTTTCATAAATAATTTAATCTTACAATGGACTTTTTTTTATTTTAAACTTACATTTAAGAAAACTCCATTCAATTTTATAATTACGATTTGAGTTTTCCAGTTTATAAAACACAAGCGTTATTTATGTACTTAACTATTGATATTATTCTTCATTACGCATGAATATCAGCATACATTAAAGATGAATATTATACTTAACCTACATTTTGTTCATAAATAACACATAATTGTGTATATTTTATCCTCGAAATGTACTTTTTGTAATCGTGAGGCGAAATTCCCCACAGTAAGTGTTGCCGTGCGCGAAAATCGAACACGCTGCACACAACCCAAAAGTACTCCTCGGGGACCAAATGGTGAAAAACTGCGAAAAGGTGTATTACTGTATATACTGTGGTACTAATGTTTATTATTCGATGCATCAAACAGTGTTGCCAAATATCTCCTTTTCCTACCAAAACTGGTAGGTTTCTTTCCACTTGGTAGGTTGGTAGGCTTGATTGGATTTTGGTAGGTTTCGCGACAATGAGTAATAGTTATTTGCGAAAAATAGAAAATATGTACGTACATATGTCCAAATATTTTAGCAACCTTTTTTACACAAATATTTCACCGGTGCGTTCGTATAATGGCGGCCGCAGACATGTAAATATACTTGATTCCTAAGTACAAACGTAAACCTTATTATTGCCAATATGCAATACGGACATCCATATATCGTGACCTAAGGATGAAAAGGTGCCAAGTCCATTTTTAAAATTTTTTCAGGAGAGACGAAAAATCGATGTAGTTTCGTATTACCTGTCATTCTGCATCAAAAATTAAACTTTGAAAAAAAATGGACTTGGCACCTTTAGAAAGCGATATAATTTATGGCTTACTTGGACAAAGATTCCAGAAAAGTCTGCCAATGGGCTCGCACTCAACCATATTTCAGGCCGAAGTCTTCTCAATCGAAGTCTGTGTTCGCGAATGTCATCGTAGAAGGCAAATGAGGCCAGAATAAATATTTTGTCGGACACCTAGGTAGCGTTAAAGGCCTTAGAGTCTTTTAAAACTGCATCAAGGCTTGTAAAGTCTTGAACCACCTGTGAGCCCACAATAGCGTCCCCTTGAAGGGTTTGAAGGCAACGAAAGGGCTGACTTTCTCGCAAAGCGTGAAGCCCAAATGCGTTTGCATGGTCCCTAGCCTTTCTGTGGTTAATCTAAAGGAGACACTGCAGACCCACTTAGGAGCTAGCTGGGAATAATCTCAAATTGCTACCTACTGGCGGAAGTCAAAGGGAATAAGACAATCAAATATATGCATAACTCTTTCCTGCAGGAACTCCAAAAGACATCTTGAACTTAGAACTCTTGCTGGCAACCTGACAGCACACTGCAAGTTAACGTACGGTTTTAATTTAATGGGTCTTTCTGTAGAGACGGGCTGTAGGGTTTGTGGGCTGGTGAAAGAAACCCCAGAGTATATTCTATATGCCTGTCCACGAAGCATGAATCGTAGATTGATACATCTTGGAGAACGATTGCCTTCTCCATCTAAAATTTGGAACATGGCCTCATCCAAAGTGCTGAGCTTTTTAAATAGCCTAAGGTTGGAGTGATTACAATTTTGATTTAGCACAATATATCTTCTTAGGTCGCAGAGCGGGTATCTTCGACGTAATAATAATAATATCGTCACTAGACACGAATAAAGAGCTCGGAAAAACTCTTTGGGGAATACTGTTGCACTCTAAAATATAGTTGACCGCGGACATAAGTTTATGGGTCTTTCTTCGCTGTCTAAGAGGTTATCGCGGCTTTATTTACCGTCACCTATGTTAAGAGTCTTTCTTCGCCGAAATTTTTTTATGCCTCTTTTTCCGCTATCAACTTTTGAGCTCGCGTCTTTATTCGTATCTAGTGACGATATGTATGTACGTGTAAAGAGACATATGTACATATGGATAAGTCTGTACAGTAAAATTAATCGTTATACGCAGTTAATTTGCTTTTATTAATCTAGTTGTGTTTTAGTTTTATTAGTTTATGTTAACTATGTTTTTAAAAAATTTGATATTGAAAACAAATTTTAAAACTCAAAAAAATGTTTGGTAGGTTTTGATTGGTTATGGTAGGAAATTTTTGTAGGAAAAAAAATTTGTCTGTGGCAACGCTGGTATCAAACATAACCGATGTTTTGGACTTTCCGATATGCGTCGATATATCGATGTTTTTGTTTCGATGCATCGACTTTTGTGTGCAATGTACACTGCACAAACTAAAATTATTTTGAAATGCAGACAAACTTTTGTTTGGCAAATTAAATGCTGGATATTTAGGCTATCTGCCCACTGGTCGTTCAATCATGGTTGCGTTATCGTCCCGGCCTGAAAATTTGAGCCGAGCACATTTATTTTAATGGAATCCTGTACACTTGTCGTTATCGGCAAGTTATCGGTAAATAGTGGAAGATGCACGTATTGTTTGTTTTACATTTTAGTTGCGTTTCAGGTACTCACGATATTCACGATTTGCAGGTTTTTTTTTGCAGTAAAGCGTTCCAGGCGCCAAAAAACCTGTAAGTAAAAGCATTTTTGTGAGAGTAACTTGCTCTCTCTCTCAGTCAGAAGTTGTAGTTCATAGAAAATGTCAAACTATAGGCAGGGTTGCATTTGTAAACAAAAACAGAACCCTAAGCACCACGGAGGCAATCAAATAAATACGTCAAGCATTGCATATGTGAGTGGTTGGCTCGTGTCTTGCCCGCAAACGTTCAAATAAACTCGTCAATTCAACAAACAACTTCTTTTTCTTGTCCACGCACTTGCTCACCACGACGATCAGAAGGCAAGTGCGCTTGTTTTTTGTCAAGAATAACGCCATACGGTTGATAAAGCCATTTGATCGTCTTCACGGCGCTTTACATTTGAAAAAAAAATGGAATGGTTTTTCGCGTTCCAGGTGACTTTTATTGTTTCGCTCTCGCTCCTCTCTTTCAAGAGCGTAATTTTGTTATTTGACAGTTTTATAAATTTTTGTCTGCCGCTGTGGTGTAGTGGTAAGCAGTGCGCGCTTTCACTCATCGGCACCTGGGTTCAAGCCCTCGTCAAAGCAACATCGCAAAAAAATATAGAAAAATGGCTTTTTCTTAACAGCGGTCGTCCCTCGTCAGGCAATGGCAAACCTCCGAGTGTATTTCTGCCATGAAAAATAGCTTCTCATAAAAATACAATCGCCGTTCGGAGTCGGCGTAAAACTGTAGGTCCCTCCGCTTTCTGTGACAGCATCAGGGCGCACGCCACAAGTGGGAGGAGTAGCTCGGCCAAACACTAACATATGTGTAAGCGCCAATCTGGTATTATTATTATTATAGGTTTTTACACGAAGTAATCTGGAACGCAACTTTTATTGGGAAAATGAGTGAAAAAGTTACTAATGGCATTAGAATCACATAAAACCGAGTATTTCTTGCATAAAATGTATGGAAGTTATTAAAAAAAAGGATAACTGCAATAAAATTAAATTAAGGTGCGAGTTTTAACAATCAAACATGACGAAATTAAAAAAAAGTCTCTATGTGCGTGCACAAAACACATATCAGTAGAAGAAAAGAGGAAAGAGGGTCATTCCCACGACAGCCGGTTCTCCGTACCGGAATGACTCGGGTTTCACCCGGCCAAGGGCTGATGTTTCGTCGATCTAACCCCGTTTAGGTCGGCGAAGTATCTTAGAAGTCGTTCGTCCATAGGGCTACATTCAGTACGTATTCTTCTGCTCAGGGCTGGCATAGTCAAACCCAGGGCCAGAAACCTACACCTGCTGTGTATGCCAGAGACGACTACACCACTACTCACCTCAGTCAATGCTTGCGAGGGGTGGAGTCACCTAAGAGTCTGCTCAGGATTACGGACACATCGGCAGTGGACCACGTCGTTTGTGGCCCCCTGCTGCTCAAATAGAGCAGCCTCCACGGCTAACCCCAGTCCACCTGAGCAGCTCCACACAAACACCACAGCACAACAACATACCAACACAATAGACCAAACCACGACAGACCACAGAACATACACAACCGCACCACCACCCACACGCCGCCGCCAAGAACTCTTGGTTCCTCCTACAATCTGCACGGTATGTCAGACCAGGATATTCCGTAATGTGACATCAGTCAAGTGCAACACCTGCCTTGGCTGGTGCCACTTTAGGGCAGGTTCAGGTCTGCGCACCACACGAGATTGGACGAGGAACTTCGGGGGCCCGTGTTGCGCTGCACGGTCGCAAACCCTAGCTGCGACGCCACCCACCACCCCCACAGGGCGGCAACCACCACAGCAGCGCACACAGCCAATGGCGTCAAGGCGACACACATCTCTCACACCACGCACTACCACACGTCTCCCGAACCACATGCAGCCGCTTCAATTTAACTGTAACGGGCTTCATAGCAAGATCGAGGAGATAACCTTCCATTGGTAGCTGCGGTCCAAGAGACGAAGTTGCACAGCAATTCAACATTGTTGAATAGTGCCGGGTACAACGTGCACCGTCGAGATCGCGAGCGAGATAATGGTGGTGGCTTAGCGTTCATCACGCACCACACCGTGCAGTATCGTCTTATCGAAGCAGACATCGACCGCAGGGATAACACCCTAGAATGCCAGGACATTGCTATCCGGTCAGGCGATGTTGAGCTCGAAATATTTAACGTGTGCATACACCCTGTCACCTGCTGCCGGGCAGGATATCACCCTGATATAGGGGCGCTCCTCAGAGGTGAAAAGCGTATGGTATTAGGTGACTTTAATGCGCTCCACGATCTTTGGCACTCAAGCCTGTCAAACGATCGTAGGGGAACAGACTTGGCTGAGCAGATAGACGATTCGACATGCTGCACAATGAACGACGACGCACCCACCAGGATTATGGGAAGCAGCTGTAGCTCGCCAGACATAACAATAGTCAGCGCTGGTCTGATAAACAGCATATCATGGCGACCTATGCTGACTTTGACATCAGACCATCTGCGCATAGTCATCTCGATCGATAAACCAACCGACTTTGCTTCCGAGGAACACCGGACCTATATCAACTTTTCTCAAGCTGATTGGAAAGGCTTCGCGGAGTTTACTGAAAACACATTCGCTGCGCTCTCCACACCAACCGACGTCCACCTTGGTGAACGTAAGTTCCGCAGGGCTGTCAGCGCTGCTGCAGCTGGCTTCGTAAAGGCAGAATGCATAACGGACCCACGCCCAAATTTCCCTGCCGAAGCGGCTGTTCTAGCCGATGAGCGTGACAGCCTTCGTCAGGCCGATCCCGGAGATCCCCGTATCAGGGATCTCAACGCGGAGATTCGGCAACTGGTGAACGTACATAAGCGGAAGAAGTGGGAAGAGCATCTGAAGACCGGTAACTTCACCTCTGGTGTGAGTAAGCTTTGGTCAACCGTGAGGTCACTGTCCAATCCGACGAAGCACGACGACAGAGTCGAAATTTCTTTCGGCGACCATGCTTCGTCGGACCCGGCATTCACAGGGAGTCATTCTCGCGTTATGTAGACTCATGACCTGTGAATGCCGTTCTAGGCACACAACCACCGGACATTGAAGAGACGGAGCTTCATCTGCCTCGGGAGACAGGTACCACAATAGCCCAACTTCGCTCTGGCTACTGCAACAGGTTAAACTCATACCTGAGCAGGTTAAACGCGGATTTGCCAAATGAGTGTCCGGCATGCGGAGAGACCCCTCACGACTCGAAACATCTCTTCGCATGCCCGGAAAATCCGACAACCCTAACGGCTTTGTCCCTGTGGACCGACCCAATGTTGCCTTCGTTTTCTTACACCTCATATGGAGTCAGCCGGTAAGCGAAAAGCACAAACTTCACTCAAAGATTCGCCTGCTTCAAAAAATGTGTGCCTTGAGAGTAACGGTACTCGCAGCTCTGAAATCAACGGAAAACAAAATTCAGCTGATGGAAGAAAGTATTCAAGAGCGGATTAGTGGTCTCTACACTCAATTGTCTGGTGCGATCGCTTTGCTTGAGCGAAAGTTCTCGGCTAAGCTACAGGAGAGTATTGAGTCTACTACGCGTTGAAAAAGTGGAAAGTAGATGCTGTCGTCTAGAAGAAGACTCCGCTGTTGTACTTGGCCTATCTGCTGAGCTTAGTAAGGTAAGAGAGGAGTTGGATAAACTCAAGGAGGTCAAACGATCATAGCATTCTTCTGAAGCCGTGATATTCGGTCTACCCTTCTCCAACGAGGAAAAGTTGAGCGATATATTCAACTGCATATGCAAAACGATTGAGTTTACTCCACAACCCATTCGCGATATTTTTCGAACAAAACGTACGACTGAGCGTCCTAACAGTGCCGTGATTGTGAAATTCCACTCATCATTTGACCGCACTCGTACTCTCGCTGCTTTCTCCCGCTACGGAAAGAAAAACAACTCATCTGTTTCTCTCAAATCAGTTGGTTTTGACAGCGACAACAAAATCAGCATATTTGAGAGCCTTTCTGTGTAAATGTGACGCAGTGCGGCTCAAGTGTGGTGCGCAAAGTGGTCACAATGAGGTTTGAAAAATGAGGAAAAAAAGACAAATAAAACTCGTTTTAGTTTAATGGTTTTATTAATTGTCCAAGTATTTTGAATTGATGTATATGTGTTGGTTTACAATGGTTTTACCTGAAAGTAATGTGGCCTGGTAGCTGCAGTTCTTTCTCCTTGGGCTCCCGATGAAGAAGTGAAAAATCTAAATCCGTGATTTTCGTTCGAACCGCCGGACAAAGAAAAGACGTTGAGGGGAAATTCAACGAAAGATACTTTATCCGGCGGGAAACTTAAACTAACGGCGCGAATATATAATATATATACATGTGTACAAGTATGCATGCATAAATGTGCACATATGTGAATGACACATTAGGGTGGTGCATTAGCTTTTGGAAATATTTAGGCTTAAGTCCTAAACATCCCGGCCCCCTTGCGGTAAGCAACCACTAAATATCGGCCGCGTTTCAGCTACCAAGCGCACATAGTTCTTATAAACAAATGTGTTCCAAGTCTTGATATTATTGAGAAAATCGTGCGGCAGCGTCGGCCTTCATTAAGGTAGAGCTCGTCCTTCCTCTATGGAGTGCTACTGCAGATGTAAATAGAAGTGGTAATTAAGAAAATGTACGTGGTTACTTTTTCAAATGCACTTTATTTAAATTCATTATTTTTTTTTGGGTATGATAATTCGTGTATATGTGTAAAAAGTAGAAAATTACGCTCTAAAGACCCCGGACAACACCCACCCAAATATAGTGCTTTGGGCGAGCAGTGGTCCAAATGTTGTGGGAAGTGTGCCAGGCAATAAGATATCTGCGTAAACGTCGGTTCCCAGGATCAAGCGTATCGGTGCGGACGCATAAAAGCGAGGGTCTGCCAAGCGTATATGCGCGTACGGTTCAGCCACCGAGGCGTCGGCGCTGCTAGATGGGCTTATCCTGCTAAAATTGGATAGCGCAATAGCGTAAGTCGCTACCCGTTTGTTTTGCCCATATTTTCCTCGTAAGCATACCAGACAGCCTCTTTCTCCGCCAACGCGCGTCTCGTTCAGCTGCAACTCTCGGGCTAAGTCAAGTGCTATTATAGTTCGAGGAGAACATACGTCGATTAGGGCGCTGATCAAATGTAGACGCCCGCCATACTCTACTTTAACGACTGCAGTCGGAGTGATAGCGATCATCGGTTGAAGTGTTGGCGCAGCTATGGCATGGTGACCCAAGATTCCGTTTCGGAACGCACGTCGTTTCGACAGCTGGTGAGGCCGAGTCGCCAGTCTATCTTCCTTTTGTGTGCGTCGAGAGGACTTGCGTTTGAGATTACGCAGGCGGAAAGGCCTGGTTTCCGCTCCACGTAACCGGTTCCGCTCATGCTGCAACAGGGGTCGAAAAGGCCTAGTTTCCGATCCCCTTTCTGCGAATGCGCGGAGAGGCCGAGTCTCCGCTACGTCGCCTGAAATTGCACCTTCTTCGGTATCTGGACGGAAAGGCCGCGTTTCCGTTCCAGAATCGGACGCACGTAGCGAGATCACACCATCGGAATTTTCTTCTTCCACCTGTTGGGCCATGACTTTTTCGATGTTCTGGGTTCATCCTCGAAATGTAGTGTCGAGTGGTGCTTTGCGCCACATCGTTTACATCTGCCTTCGCTCACGCAGTCTTTTAATTCGTGATTCATCGCGAGGCAATTAGCGCAGTAGCGTCCTAGTAAGGCCTCACGCAATCTTTCTTCTGGCGACTACGCACGATACAAAGGGCAAAGCCTGATCGGATGATTTGCGTCGCATAGGCGACATGGTTGCGGATAGCGATGGGCGCGCTGTTCGGCCCTTTTCCTCATTGCGGCAAATTGAGACATCGTTCCCTCTGAAATTGTGTCGTTAATTTACGTTGGTTCGAGATTTATGCTTAAAATGTGTTGTTGGGTGGCGAGTGTATCGACATTGGCTAATTAAGTTAAGGGCATAACTATTTCGCTGATGCATAGGAACAGGTTGGTTTGTGTAAATGGGGTTTATCATTCGTACTGCACAAACTGACTCGTGTAGATTATGTAGAATGCCCACTTGAGACCCACAAAAAATGAAAAGTGGATCGCCCAAATGCCATACATTCTAAGGTGCAGGCATGCACGGGCAGAGGTAAGTTTTATTTATAATCCAAAACAGAAAATTTTCATAAATATGAATAATCTCCTCAGTTTGCTGATATTAATCAAATAGTAATTAAATTGATTGGTTGAAACTGTGTAAATATTATTCGACGATTGTAGTTTGGTTCTTCTCGACACCCTGCAACTTCCCTGCTGACAAGAAAAGAGACAGTTTTAGTGTCACTGCATGTGATATCCGGCCTCACATGCAGGGTAGCACGGATGCAGTACAATTTATGAATTGAAGCTGGCATGTGCAGTGTTACAATAAAATATCACATTTGTCTCTGAGGTTTTCCTTAAAATATGTAAAATATCTTATGCATTGATGTCTCAACATGACAATGCATTTTGTTTTGTGGGTGAGTATTATTTTATGCTAGCAAGCTGATTGAACAATGAATGACCAAATGGTGCGATGGTATAACCAACACCTGTTTTTTTCCGATGTGGAACGTATGTATATGTGAACGTTTAAACCAGTACTCGGACCCCACTCCGTTGTGAAATGGGAATAGTAACAGTTGAAAAAAGGTATGTGAATCTACTCACTTTATTCCCTTTTTTTTTAAATAAAAATAAAAAAATCTTCCGACGAACTGATAACTTCTCCTTTTTTTGGAAGTCGGTTAAAACTAAGTTCGGCTGAGGAGGAATGAAGTTAGTCAATACAACATGTTTAGTTGTTCTGACTTCATGTACAAATTGAAACAAAATTTCAATGAGCTGTTTTCGGTTTAAGTAAAATATTGTTACTAAATCCTCTTGTGAAAAAAATCCAATTTTATGTTATCATGAATGCGTAAAGGAGGATAAAGCATGAAAATCTAGTACTACAAAAGTTGGTTTTACTCCGATTTTTTAGTGATTTCTCCTGAACACTTTTAGGAGTCCGAACCTTGGTATACACATATGTCAATGAAAAGAACTCATTCACACCATTGGAAGGTTCATTAATGCACGAGGTATTACGCAAGCAAACAGGTAAGAAGATGTAAAAGTTTAGTTAATAAGAATTCTAATTAATATAAATTTTCCTTTTCAGATAAAAATACATACGCCTACATCTGTCTTCGTTTTCACCTGAGTGGTCAGTCTTTTCACCAAAAAGTGGGGTGGTGCTTTCGTTGAAAAAAACTTATATACCACCTACGCCACGTTTGCCTGAAATCACTTATACAGATGTTAATAAATATATAGCGAAAATCGGTAAACGTTATAGGCGACATGAGCGCATGTGTGCACAACAAACACCTGCCGCAATGGCTGAGCGCGAAGCTAAAACGCCGACGTCGCCCACACATACCGTCAGCCTTAGCGCCATTCCAGATATATTTCTAAAAGAACAATTAAATTTAAATCATCCAGCGGCATTTGCGCTTGTATTTCCCAGTATTGCTGCGTCTAGCAGCGAAGAGAATAAGCAGTCTGGACGCTTGTTACAAGAGAAGTTGTCGCATTATTTAGACATTGTGGAGGTGAAAATAGCACGTCAAGTATCCCAAAAAACCGCGGCGTTTTTTTCATGCGATGACATCACAAGACGCCATTATGACTGAGATGCAGGAAGCTGCTTATAATGCGCGTGAATGCGCGCTTCATTGCGTACGCTGCATCAGTCTGCTGTGGTGGATTCGTTTCGAGTGATATGTTTTGCACAAAGGAGGCAGAACTTCGAGGAGGCATTGGATAAGCTCAGTCTGATGGCGACAGTGCATAAGACCCAACCCATGCTGCAACTTTTGCTTGGCACTCAGGATTATGTGGCGACGCTTGACTTGATAGGTACCACACAGGAAATTTTAACACAAGAGCTGATAGGCATACACTGCTTCAAGCATCTGCCCATGCAACTCACCGAAATGGAGCAGCTCATCGATAAGATGCTCACTACCGAATTCGAGCGTTACGCTACCACTGACCTCAACAGGCCGCTAAGTGACGTGCTCAATGAAACGGAAAGTGTGTGCTCGGAAGAAGACGAATTGGTGTGTATAGTTATGGGACTTTTGAGGAAAAGGAACTTCTCATTCGTAACAGCCTATAAGGACGAAGCAATTGTAACCATACGTGCCATCATCAAGCAACTTGTTATCGAAGTTATTGCCTCCAGCGATGCAGAGTTTTGCCTTAAAGGCGCCAGCGAAGAGGCGCAAAGTCTCTCCATCAGCGAGTGGATAGCGCTGTTGAAAAAAAGCCACAGTAGCGTTGTTGACAATTTTACAACGCATACGCGCCGTAACCGGCATAATGCGACGGACAACAGACGCTGCTGCTGGACGTTGTGGTGGCGTTGAAGGCGGCGCGCAAGATTCAGCTGTAAATCTTATAGATTCTGAAGCATTTCTAACCGCTGCTGACTGGAAGAGTTACTCGCGTTGCGCGAATCTGGTGTCAACGCAGAGCTTGGAACGTGCAGTAGCTACCGTGGATGAGGTGGAGCAATTGACGGCGGTTGTAGGTGAAACTCAACTGTGTGATTGGACAAACTAAACTAAGTATTTACAGCATTTATTGTAGTATCTCATATACACCCCATTTCTGTTTGCGTTAATGGATAGATATGCAACCTGATAGACATGTTTGTTGTTTCTTTTGGTTTTGTTTATATACAAAGGTATATATATATGTATAAGTTTGTGTGGCCGTTCGAAGAACATAGTAAAGCGGTACCACAGTAACGCTGCCGAAAATTTGCACGAACGCTGGGACTGCTTAACTGGTACAACGCTGGTAGAAATTCACATCGAGCTTGATGCTGTGGTGATGCATGCAGTACTGCATTGGTGATTGCCACTTGCACAAGCCCAGCACCTCCTGCGGTGTGGAATTAATGGGGAAAGGAAACAATGATTGGATTTGTGTCGCTATTATAAGCACCTTTCAATCCTGATACTTTCTGGCAGCAAGGCCATCATAGTGGTTCGTGGGATCGGTTTGATAGAAGCTCCTTTGTAACAATATACTAATTCTCCAATTTTTTTTAATTTTTTTGTATATCCAACAGTTTGAAACTAATTCATTTGTATTTTATTAAGGGGTGCGCGAATAAAGAAACCATGCGGCTGAAACGACTACAAGGAGAAGCAGCCTGACGACTCTGGCCAACAAAAATTAGAACGGAACCAGATATCTGTGAGTTTCAAAATTATAATTATCATTCTTAATTCTGATGAAAAACCAGCAAGTTAAAAAAAAGTTTAAATTTTGAATATTTTCCTTTTGATTTTATTTATTTATATATATCGATAAAGTTTTTTTTTTATTTATTTATTGGTAAACTTGCTAGTTTTTCACCGTTGGTAATTCATTTTGATGTGACGCAATTTACTTCTCTGCAATGCATGGGTATTTTGGGTTAGGATCTGATGATGGTCGTTTATTTGTAACCAGATCAACTCGGGGGAAACCCGGGTAAGAACCATCACCGAATTTTTATTTTGAACTCCTTAGTCGTGGGATCCTTCCTAATATAAGGAAGTGGAATCGCGTGGGAAAAGGAAGTGGGATATAATGATGAAATGGTTTACGAGGTGGTTGTCGGCTCCGAGTTTCCATCGTTGCATGGCGGGAGTAGAACCAACTTCACCAGTGGTCTAGTGACTTGACCTTTCTCCGTCAAGATGTCCACTACTCGTACTCTGCTGTCGGCACCGGCGTGTACGTTGACAACTCGTCCTAACCTCCATTCGGTTGGGGTTAAGTTGTCTTCCTTGATGACGACCAGGTCACCAGGTTTAATATTTTCCTTGGGATGTTTCCACTTAATGCGTTTTTTAAGTTCAGTTAGATATTCTGTTTTCCATCGCCTACAGAAGGTTTGATTTAGTGCTTTGAGTTTTTGCCACCGATTCACTATGGAGGCAGGAGTTTCATTAACGTCTAATTCTGGTGGGGCTAGAAGATGTCCACCAATGAGAAAATGGCCTGGAGTAAGCGGCTCCAGGTCAGTAGGGTTATTTGAAGAGGGACTCAGTGGCCGTGAATTGAGGCACGAGAGTACTAAGCTCTTCAAAGGTGTATTTGTGGGCGGACGCAATTTTTCTAAAGTGGCTTTTGAAGCTTTTTACGCCCGCTTCCCACAGTCCTCCCATGTGAGGCGCTGCCGCGGGTATAAAGTGCCACGTCAGCATTTGATGATTGTATTTCGAAATAGTTTTTTCTTGGGTTTCAGACAGAAAAGCTTTAAACTCAGATCGTAAGGATCGTGAGACTCCGGCAAAGTTAGTGCCGTTATCGGAGTAGATATTTCTCGGACATCCTCTTCTAGCTACGAACCGTGCAAATGCCGCTAGAAAGGATGGGGTACTAAGATCACTAGTAGCTTCTAAGTGAATCGCTTTAGTCGTGAAACAAACAAATAAACAGACATACCCTTTAGAAACTCGACAACCTCTGCCGCGGTAACTTTTAACATCAAAAGGTCCAGTAAAGTCTACCCCCGTAGTTGTGAAAGCGCGAGTAAATGTAGTGCGTTCCTGAGGAAGAGTTCCCATAAGTTGAGTTTGTGACCGTTTTTTAAAGATAATACATGTCTTACAATTATGGATAGCTGACCTGATCATCTTCTTGACTTTGGGAATCCAGTATTGGGTACGGATGAGGCGTAGCATCAGTTGATTTTCTCCATGCAAAGAGACCTTGTGAATAAGGTTAGGTTAGGTTAACTCGGCTGCCCTAATCCCTCAGGAAAAGGGCACACTTAGGCCACCAAGGGCACGTTGTGATGCCGTATAAGAGACTCCATATGTCCCTCCTCTTACCCTAGTAGTGGAACCACTTCGTTACTCTGATGAAGCGCACAAAGTCATAGACACTGGCTGAATCCAGTTCGGCCAGACATTCAAAAGAATAATGGAGGAACGAGCATCGGCGAGCTCTAGCCAGAGCAGGACAGTGGCATAAGTAGTGCTCCACGCTTTCGATTTCCTCCTCATCGTGGCAGCTACGACAGTAGTCGTTTGACTGCAAACCCATTCTAGTGGCGTGGATTCCAATCAGGCAATGCCCGGTGAGAACTCCAATAACATGCCGCAACAGTGGTCGCTCCAAGTGGAGAAGAGGGTGAGATCTACGCTTGTCAAGCTTAGGCCAGATATGTCTTGCTATCCTGCAAGTAGGCTCCGCAGACCATCTTTTATTAGCCTGTCCGACGAAGTTATTCTCAAGCCAGAGCTTGCAAGAAGATAGCGGAATGCCCGCATTACGGGCTGTACTGATTGCAGGCAACAAGGTTCCTTTCCTTGCTAGTTCATCTGCAGTACAGTTTCCTGGTATGTCTTTGTGGCCTGGCACCCACACAACATTAGTGACGTAACACCTTGCCAGTTCATTAAGAGTACGTCTACATTCCAAGACAACTTTCGACGTAGATTTGTCACTATTAAGTGCTTTAATAGCCGCTTGGCTGTCAGATAAGATTGTTACCGCCTTCAGATTAATTAGAGAATCGATCAGCCAGCTTGCAGCTTCATTTATTGCTGTTAGTTCAGCCTGAAAAACGCTGCATAGATCTGGCAGACGGAAACTGAGGCTAAGTGAGAGTTCTTGCGAGTATACCCCACTTCCTACCTTCAGATCCAACTTGGAGCCATCAGTGTAGATGGCTGTTGAGTCAGAATACGATATCAGGACCGAATCCTCCTCCCATTCTTCCCTTGAGGGGATCCTTGTCCGGAAATAATTCTTTAGTCCCGTAGACGGGACTGTGTAGTCCAGGCGCCTAAAGTCATCTGGAAGATTTTCCAAGATCCTAGAGTGCCCAAACCTCGTGTCACTCCATTTGATTAGCGCATTTAATCTAATAGCATTACAGCTTGCCTGTAGTTTACCATATAGGTCCACAGGTAGCAAGTGAAGCAAGGTCTCTAGGGCTTTAGTCGGCGTCGATGGTAACGCTCCCGTGATCATCATGCACGCCACCCTTTGGACCGCTGTTAATTTGTTTCTTATTGTAGATTTATCTACGGACGGCCACCAAACCGTTATGCCGTAGAATAGAATGGGACGCACAACCGCTGTGTACATCCAGTTCACAATATGAGGCTTCAATCCCCATTTTTTCCCAATCGCCGATTTACAGGCGTACATAGCAGTTATAGCTTTCTTGCAGCGCTCTTCTATATTGCGCCGCCAAGTTAACTTTCTGTCAAGAATAACGCCCAGATATCTAACCTCCTCCGAGAAAGTCAGTACGATACCGTTCAAGGAAGGAGGTTGTAGCCGGACAGCTTTCGTTTTCTTTGAAAACAGAACCATGGCCGTTTTTGCCGGATTGACACTAAGTCCTACTTCTTTGGACCAGGTATCCACGACGCGTAAGGCGCCTTGAACTAAGTCACATAGAACTTGGGGGTGCTTACCAATTGCCGTCAGGGCAAGATCATCCGCGTAAGCAATGACTTGGCAACCTGTGCCTTGCAACCGTGACAGCAGGGTATCCACAGTTAGATTCCAAAGAAGTGGGGAGAGAACACCGCCTTGTGGGGTTCCGCGACTCGCATATCTTGTTATAGATACCTCCCCCATCTCCGAGTAAATAGTTCTACTGCCTAAGAGGCGACGAACAAACTCAACCATAGGGTGATCCAGCCCAAGGCGAGCTAGGGCTTGAAGGACCGCTCCCGGGAGAACATTATTGAAGGCACCCTCGATGTCCAGGAACACGCCTAGTGCAAATTCCTTAAAAGCGAGAGTCTTTTCAATGGTGCTGACAATACTATGCAAAGCTGTATCCACAGATCTACCTTTCCAGTAGGCGTGTTGACAGCTAGAGAGATTATTTACATCAATTTCCTGTCGGATCTGCAAGTCTACAAGTCTTTCCAGAACCTTGAGAAAGAAAGAAGTAAGGCTTATCGGTCGAAAGTCACTTGGTTTAACGTGGGAGGGTCTACCTCCCTTGGGAATAAAAACAACTTTCGCCAGGGTCCAACCCTTGGGTATGAAACTAAGCTTGATACAAGCCTTATAGATTAAGACAAGTATCGGACATAACACGTCAGATGCTGACTGAAGTTGGGCAGGGAAGATACCATCCATACCTGGAGATTTGTAGGGCTGGAAGGACTTTATGGCCCAGTCTACCCTTTGTACATCAATGAAGTCCGCTGAAGTCAACGGCCGTTCAGAGATAATAGCCGCGGTGTTGGGCTCCGCAGTACATCCTGGAAAATGCGCGTTCATTAGGACTTCAAGCATTTCCTCACGAGATGACGTCCAGTCACCATTTGGTTTCTGAATATACATCGGGTTCGTCGGACTTTTCGCAAGCACCTTTCGCAGGCGATTTCCCTCCGACTGACCCTCTATGCTATCGCAGTAATCCTTCCACGAGTCCCTTTAGGCTTTCCTGGTGGCATTTTTGAATTTCTTCAGGGCTGCCTTATATGCAGCCCAAGAACCATCGCGCTTTGCCGCATTAAAGAGTATCCTGCTTTCCTTCCTTAGAGAGGCGATTTCTTTGCTCCACCAGTGTGGCTTCTTCTTTCCTCTCGGAAGTACAAGTGGGCAGGAAGCAGATAAGGCCGAATTACAGGCTTCGGTAATGCAATCAACGGCTTCTTCAATTTGTTCCGATGAGCCTAACTCACCGAGAGAAGCAAGGTTTGCGAGAGAAAGCTCCGCTTCATCAGGTGGGGACAGTAAGCCTAGCTTACTGAGAGAAGCCTTGTTGAGCAAATTCCCCGAGAGTACTTTCCTAAACTTAGTCCAGTCAGTACGTCTCTTGTTTCTGTAAGCGGCCGAGGCCGGAAGTTCAAAGGAGATTACAAATGAGAGATACATGTGATCAGAGAATGAATGGTCGCTCAGTACCTTCCACTGCCTAATACTCTCAAAGAAAGCGCTAGACGATAAGGTAATATCTAATACCTCCTTCCTATTTGAGGTTACAAAAGTGGGTTTATCACCAATATTACAGATGGCTAGATTATATAATAATATAAAATCAAGTAACAACTCACCCCTCGGGTTGATGTCGGTAGATCCTCATACCGCGTGATGCGCATTCGCATCGGCTCCTATGACTATGGGAAACTTCCTCGAGTTGGCCTCTTTCACCACGTCCAGTAACCGAGCGGGAGGGCAGTCTTGGCGATCGTAGGCCATGTATGTACTGACCAGCCAGAGTGTTGTGGATTGGCTTTCCACAGAGATGCTCACCGTATCTTCATCGCTGAACTGTGTGAGTAAATTATAAGAAATACTTTTTTTGATTAATATACATGCCCTGATCTTACCTGCCACAGGTGCCGACACTATGCGGTAAGCATCAGAATTATATCCACAAACCCTGTGCTTAACAACCCAGGGCTCCTGGACAAAAACTAGCTCCTCCCCTCTATCACTGAGGTGCAGGAGCAGAGCTGCAGAAGCTGCTTTAGAGTGATGAAGGTTTATTTGTAGAACCTTCATCCACAGCTTATAAAATATCGTCCCCGTCCATCACTTCTGGCGGGGTTCTATCGAACGCCTCAACGATGGTATCATCGGCGTCCTCTGAATCCGACGTCAGAAGCAGGTTCCCGAACTCCCTCGTCCACCGGTTAAGTACCGATCCGTCACCAGAAACAGATTGCGTATCGCTATCTGTTTCCGCTGCCGCGTCTGACCTCACCACCGGGAAAGTGGCCTCGAGAACCTCCTGGACCTCTTGGTTAGAAGCAGGACCGCTCAAGGCGTTTTCTGCTCCAGATATAGGGCCGCCTTTGGCGGAAGATTGCCAGCCTCGGTTTCACCCTCGGTGTTCCCCGGTTCTATAATTTTACCCTCATTCCCTTTTTGGGTTTTGAGGGTAATGGAGTAAAAGCCGTAGCTAATTACTCCCTTGCAGTCAGCAAGGATCGGGAGAGACTCCTCGTTTATCACCAAGGTGATGTAACGTTGCTGCTCCCTAACCTCGCTGACCTTCACTACTTTCCAATCAAGGGCTGGTAGTGCATCATTTGAGACCTGGATGATATCCAGAATCTCCTCAGGACTCGAGGGTTCCTCTGGGACCCAGGCTCTGGCTCGCGGCTTACAAGGGATTTCATCCCTGTGCACTGCCACCAAGTCAGCGCTGGGCCACAGTTCCCCAAGAGAAGAAATTGCTTCCTTATAAAGTCGCGCCGACCGTTCATCAGCGCAGGAAACTAATTTGATGCGGCCTTGGTAGAGACCAGCATCGCGGACAGTTGGCGCAGGGCCAGGATTTTTCCGGAGAATCTCCTTGTACACCCGGCAGAGACCCACCAGGACGGACCTCCAGTTGTCGGCCGTCAGGTTTCCTTCCGGGTGCCCCCTATCCATAACCGCCAGGATCAAGTGGTCCTTGGCCACATCACTGAAAGCCCTCAGAGCCCTTGGAGGGTTAAGAGGGCTGTTAGCGTTAGAGGTTTTGGGCCTCTTAGGAGCAGCATCCACGTTGTCTGCTGACCTTTGCCTTTTGCTGCCCAGCTCCCTAGGACGAGAGTGAGTGGGTGCAGGTTTGTTGGCGGCATTTCCTTCCTGAGGTCGCTCACGACTTTCGGAGAGAACGCCCCTCGCCCTCTCAACCACTTCCCTCATACTCTCGGGAACCGGGTCATTGCCGAACTTCCTCAGTAGTCTAGAAGCGGCTCTTCTGTCCCTTTTCGCCCTGACTGCTGGTCGGACTTCTTTTTTGGTCCTCGAACCACTGGGACCTGGGACGCCTTTGCGTTGATCCGACTTCTTACCCTCAAGGGGCTTGCGGTCGGTGGTGCTGTCCGTGCAGGACTTCCGGTGCCAGTATCGCCTACTCCCGGCGCCGCTTTGGAGCTGCCCTCAAGGGGTGTACTCGCAGCTTCCAGAGATGTGGACGACTGGCACGAGAGGTCAATTGGCCGTGCAGGCTCCGCTTGCAACCCAGACGCCAGTTGACCACTACCCACCAGGGGTTTGTTGCTACTGACGCCGGGCGCAACATTTAGTATTGTTAGCCGTTTAGGCTCCTTCGGGACCGCTCCAGCGGCTACCGAAGATGTCGTTTTTAGACAGACTTTAACGCCGTGTCCGTCGGCGGCATTTTTACCCGTGCAGGGATCCGGGACTACATTTTTTGAGTTCATCATTTCTGGTTCGTTGGTCGCCTACTGAGCCGAAACCGTTCGGCGACCGAAAATATGGGTAAGGGGAAAAACGGTCGGCCTCAGCAGAGCCCCATGCTGAGGTAAGTCCACCGTTACTCCCGGAGGCAGACAGGTATCCGGGAGGCGCCGTTAGAATACAGTCGGAAAACCCCCTGACTGCAAACCATCCAATGGGCACGTGAATAAACAATACAATAAGGCGGGACAACCTGCTGTTATACGGGATAATGCTTGGGTGGCGTTCGTTGTATGCTAAGTCCTGGGATGCTCCAAGGTGACCTCCGGCTCTGATGATGTCATGTTCATCGATGAACGGATTAAGCGGAAAGATTTCACTCTTTGCATCGATTGGTTTTTTAGACTTCAAGTTTGCGTATTCTACACCATAATGATGCTTCTGGTAGATTTTTATCAGGGTCTGTGTCGTTGTTTTAATTTCATTAGATGAAATTAAACAAGAGTTTTCCTGAAATGAAGCTTTTGTTTTCGAATGAGTTCTTCGATAAAATCTCATAACATATGATAAAACTCTCAAAGCTCTCGGTAAATCGGAAAAACGGTCAAGAATATCGATATTATTTGCTCTTGTTGTCGCATAAGCATGTGCTCTTTTTTCTTCGACTTCTGTATGATAGTCTGTTCCTTGAGCGGGCCACTTGGAGTTGTCTTCTTGCAGCCAAGAAGGTCCCTGCCACCACAAAGAATTGTTGACCAATTCTGACGCAGGTAGTCCTCTGCTAGCCAAGTCGGCGGGATTTGAGGCCGAGTCTACGTGTAGCCAGTCCTTTTCCCCTACTTTTTCTACGATTTTCGTGATTCGGTGGGCGACGAAGGTTGACCAAGAACAAGGCGGCTTTCGTATCCATGCGAGTACGATGGTCGAGTCCGTCCATAGATGTGTCTTCACTGGTCCTAGGTTTAGGTTGTTGATTACAGATTCTATGATTTCTGCGAGCAGTACGGCTCCGCAAAGCTCCAGCCGTGGTAGCGATATAGTTTTGACGGGGGCCACTCTGGTTTTTGCCAAAAGTAGATTGACCAAAATTTTGCCATCTCTTTTGACACGCATATATGCCGTAGTCGCATGAGCTTTTTCTGATGCGTCGCAGAAACCATGTATCTCGAAGGTGTCTCCAGGTGAGAAGTATACCCATCGAGGTATTCTGATATTATCTATTTCGTGGTAATGTCTCGTAAAATGCTGCCACCGTTCTAAAGTAGTAGCAGACACAGTCTCATCCCAGTCTGTGCCTTCTAGCCAAATACTTTGCATAAGTATTTTGGCTACGATGACTATTGGTGCGAGCCATCCCAGCGGATCGAAAAGCTTGGCGATAGCTGACAGTATCGCCCTTTTCGTAATAGTGTCGTGCTCCTCCAATGGTCTGGCCATAAAATAAAATAAATCCGTATGGGCATTCCATCTTATGCCCAGAGCCTTAACCGTGCTGGTGTCTTCGAATTCTAAGACATTATCGCTAAGAAGGTCCGTTTTTGGGATGTCCTTAAGAATTTCCTCACAATTTGAGGTCCATTTCCGTAGTGGAAAACCAGCTGATCGTAACACTTCTGAGATTTCATCTCTTGCTTTAATGGTAGAGTCGACGCTATGTCCTCCAGCTAACACGTCATCCACATACATGCACTTTCGTAGTATGTTAGATGCTATTGGGAAAGAACTCTCTACATCGTCAGCTAATTGCAGAAGTGTCCTTATCGCGAGGTAAGGTGCGCTATTAATCCCGAAAGTGACAGTCTTTAATTCATATAGACTTACAGGTTCGTTCGGATTTGTACGATAAACTATTCGCTGGTATTTGGTATGGTTGTTATTCACCCAAATTTGGCGGTACATCTTCTCGATGTCGCTATTAAAAACGTACCTATATAATCTCCAGCGGAGTATTAATATTGGAAGATCTGCTTGGAGTACTGGACCTGGGTAAAGTACGTCATTTAAACTTGTACCATTAGCCGTCTGGCTTGAGTCATTAAAGACGACCCGAACTTTTGTAGAGGTGCTTTCCGCCTTTATCACAGCGTGATGGGGTAGAAAGTAGTTATCGGAAGAGTCTGCTGAAATGCTACCATTTATTCTGGACATGTGTCCCAGTGATTCATATTCTGTTAGTACCCTATTATACTCCTTTTGCAGGACGGGGTCGTTTGTAAGCCGTGTCTCATTCCGGAAGAACTGAGAGCATGCTTTTTTAAGAGAGGGGCCTAGGCAAATGTTTGCTGGAAATTCCTGCCTAAATGGTAGCGAGACTACATATTTTCCATCTGGGTTTCTCTCAGTCGTCTTCCGATAAAGTTCTTCACAATACTTGTCGTCTTCGTTTAAATTTTTGTTTTTCGGTATATCTTCTAGTTCCCAGAAAGCTGTTAGATGTTTATCCAAGGCAACTTCGCTATGATAAGAAACTATGTTGTTTGTTGGATTTGGTGCTTCTGTGCAACCGGTTAAAATCCAACCGAACACGGTTTCTTGGGCAAGAAGTGTGCTGAGAACATTTTTCTTCAAGCCGCACAAAATAATTTGGGGATAAATGTCTCCGCCAAGTACTAGGTCTACTTCTTCGTTAACGTAGAACCTTTTATCTGCTAAAATCAGATCTGGAAATGCCTGCATAGTCATAGCGCTGATATGGCAGGATGGAAGATTTCCAGTTAATTTTGTCAGCACGAGCACTGTTGCATGTAGACTAAACAGTGGGTCAACAGGGGACCGTAGTTCTATGTTGCATGCCTCCTTGACTTGAGCAGAAGTTGAATTCGTGATGCCTGAAACTTTGGCATACATCTTCTTAGATGGCAGGTTGATTCTGCGTTTGAGTCGTTCTGTTATAAAGGAACACTCAGAACCAGAATCAATGAGTGCTCGTGCTGAAAAATCTGTACCATTGAGACGTATATTTACACGAGCCGTTCCCAAAAGTACACCTGAGTTCATATTTGCATAATTAGACTTAACGTTTTTGCTTTTACCGGAGTTGGTTTTATTGAAGTTACGCCTTGCTGCAGCTTGTTGCGAGGTTGAGGCAACATCTTTGGCAGAGCTCGGTGGCGTTTGAGGCGGTGTTGCCTTTGGCGGAATTGTCTGGGTGTGCAGGAGCGTATGATGTCGCGAGTGACACGTGCCGCAATTGAAAGGGCTTGTGCATCTTGATACAGTATGTCCAGAACTCGGACGATTCAGGCAAGCATTGTTGCTCTTTAAAAACTCTATCCTTTCAGTTGGCGTTAGCTTTAGGAAATGGGAACAGCGGCGTAATTTGTGCTCATTTGTTTGGCACATTTTACATGTGTACTTGGTTACGCTTGTTTGAAACGCGCCAAGTCTTTTTGTGGGGGCTTCTGAGGGATGTCTGGTGTTTTGCGGCTTTGACGCTTTTACAGACTTTATGCCCTTTATGCCTGACATGGTTTCCAAGGTTTGAAACCTATTCGATAGGAACTTGTCCATGTCTTCCCACTTTGGTAAATCTTTCTTGTGGTCTATGGTTTGTTCCCATAGAGCCAACGTACAGTCGGGAAGTTTAGTTGAGCATAGATATACAATAATTGCATCCCAATTCGAGATGTCAATGTTGTGGCTCTTGAGGGCTGATAAGCAATTATTTATATCGCGCTGCAACTTCTTCAGTGAGCTACCACACTCACTATCTATAGAAATTAGATTAAAAAGAATTTTTAGTTGCGTATTTATGAGGATACGCTTATTTTCATATCTCTCACACAGGTTATTCCAGGCCGTTTGAAAACCTTCATTGGTGAGTGGACATTTTCTTACTATGTCTTTGGCTTCCCCTTGAGTCTTCTGATTCAGGTGAAATAGTTTCTCAACAGGGGTGAGTCGCTTGTTTAGGATGTATATGGCTGTGAACATGTCACGGAACGATGGCTATGACAGATAGTCGCCCTTGAACACATCTGTGTCACACGGAGGGAGGTGAATATTGTGTTCACGAACCGACTGATCTTGTACATCCTTCTCTGCGTTTACAAGCGTCTCAGACTGACTAGCCATTGCTGACATGCATTTGACATAGCTGGAAAACGAGCCCTTATGTTTTCGTCTAATTGCTTTAATGTCATCTTTTGAAATTCCTTCTTTATTTATGATCGCGTCATAAGCTACTTTGGTCTTTTCCCACAAAGCCTTTAGTTCGTCTTGCTGTATTGCAAGGCCGTGTTTGTTTTGCACATGCAGCAGTACATAGCATGTATTTAGGCGCCTGGTGTTAGCAGACGCGCCTAAACATACCGGCCCCCCTAGACGACTTGGTCGTCTAGTGGATATAACAAAAGCCGCAAATATCCGGCTCGAAGGACCAATAAAAACATCAATGTGACGCAGTGCGGCTCAAGTGTGGTGCGCAAACACAATGAGGTTTGAAAAATGAGGAAAAAAAGACAAATAAAACTCGTTTTAGTTTAATGGTTTTATTAATTGTCCAAGTATTTTGAATTGATGTATATGTGGTTTACAATGGTTTTACCTGAAACTCATGTGGCCTGGTAGCTGCAGTTCTTTCTCCTTGGGCTCCCGATGAAGAAGTGAAAAATCTAAAGCCGTGATTTTCGTTCGAACCGCCGGACAAAGAAAAGACGTTGAGGGGAAATTCAACGAAAGATACTTTATCCGGCGGGAAACTTAAACTAACGGCGCGAATATATAATATATATACATGTGTACAAGTATGCATGCATAAATGTGCACATATGTGAATGACACATTAGGGTGGTGCATTAGCTTTTGGAAATATTTAGGCTTAAGGCCTAAATACTGTGGATAATAGAAAAATTTTTGCAAGCTGCGATAAAGTTGAGGAAGCAGAAGAAACTGCATAGTGCTTTCTCGCGACGGGGGGAGTCTTCGTTCGTGTGTCTGCCAACAGTGAACCTATTGCCGTATCTAATAATAGCGAATTATCAGACTTAGCTGGCGGAGCTTAGCTCACTCACTGCTGTTCACATTTATATGTACAAATATAAGTATACGCACTTCTGTTTAATTAACTTTTTGTTTATTCTCTTAAGCTCATTCGCTCACCAATTTTTGTTCTGTTTGTAAAGATAATTTATAACCATTGCCCTGAATCTATAGACACGTACGTACATACATATACATGCATACATAATTACATACATATTTACACATACTATTTATATATATTTTATTTTATTCTGTTCTGTGTCTCGGTTTCTATGCAGATACCCCTAGAAGATGTTGGTAGATGAGTCTATGTATACCAGCAATCAGACAGTAATGATAAATGTGCTCTGTAAGCAAGCAGATGGTCTTAAAGTTGTCCACTTCAATGCTCGAAGCCTTAATGCTGCAAAGCTTGATTACGTTAGGCACACTTTTGAACATTCGTCTGTTGATGTTATTTGCGTATCAGAAACATGGTTTCATGCAGATATTCCGGATCATTACCACTCCATTCCCAATTACAAACTCCTTCGAAATGATCGTTTGGGTAGAAAGGGTGGTGGGGTAGCCATATATTGTAGGAGCTACTTAAATGTTGTGATCGTGAGCCATTCATCTGAGAGTGAAATTGAGTATTTGTCTGTCGTTCTGTCTGATACTAATACCAAAGTGCAGGTGTCTTGTGTTTATAATTACAAGAAGAATATTTGTTATCCGCCTTTTTTCGATCACCTTTCTGAACTTCTTATTGATTATGATCATTATATCATCTGTGGCGATTTTAATAAAAATTTACTTGTTCGTGATTAGGGTGGCCAGATATTATAGTGACATAATCAGTACAGTTGGGATCAAAAATCAGTACAAAGCCATAAAAATCAGCTCATTTTTAAGCGTATTTTTTATTATTAACAATATAACAACCAAATAACAGCGCAAAAATATTTAACAAAAAATAACGAATAGACTTTTAAATACATATAGTATTATCAATATAAATATTCATTACTTTAAAACAAATCAAAGGTATTACGTAAATATGTATGTACAGCTGTGCTCACGAAAATAGTAGTAAAATGTATTGACAGGTTTTGAAAATTTTTTTTTCTTACCTAACTTAAATTTTTTACAAACATATAGTTAATTCTATAACAAAAGACATGTGAGTTGAAGTCTCAAACTTTCTAGAAAATTTACAAAAATTGAGAAAATTAAAAAAAAAATTGTTTCAGTTTCAGTAGAAGACCAGCTCGAGTCAGAATCTGTTTGCATATTTTAACCTACAAATTTAAAACATATTTAGTTGGTGTGCTAACTAAATACAACATTCACATTAAATTGTTGATTAAAAGGTATATTACCGAATTATCGCTCAACGAATTTTCGAGTACGAATGAAATTTAATAGATTTAACACTATTATGTGCGTATGTGCAAGTAAAATTACAGGTGGTCGAACATCAAAAATCAAATTAAAGCTAAATATATCATATCCAAGAGTCGGTAGTTTGCACCTTTTTCAAATTTTTAGAACTTACATTGCACCGTAGCAGTAGTCGTCTTTAGGGACACGATATCGAACCGAAAGTATCGATATGGTACTCATTTGAAGTATCGCTTTAAAAATATCGGGTACCAATTAATAGAGGAATAAAAAGACTCGATATTCCAAATATCGATACCAAAAACCAAAAAGTTTATCTGAATATAGGTCTCGCATATAGGCCGCTGGGGTGTAGTGGTTAGAAGTGCGCAAATCTTGAAAATGAAAAACAACTTCCCATAAAATACAATCGCCGTTCAGAGTCGAAACCCCCTAAACTGTAGGCACCCCCTTTGTGCTACAATACTAAGGTCCACATTACAACACGTAGAGATTGAGGTGTTGACTTAAACACCGAGACCGCGGGTTCAAATCCCACCACTTGCAATCCTAACCATAGTACACATTTCTGCACTTTAAAGCCCAATTTATATCGGGAAGAATTGTTACAGGCCAACCTTATATGCGTGCGTAAAAAGCTAACTCAAATTCCAAGATTTATCGTGCTTGTCATCTCGATTTGACGTTTATGCTCAATTGGCATTTTGGTGCGACTATGAATTAAAATTTTTCTCGGCAAACTTCTGTAAATTTGACGGAAATGCAACTCTGAGAAATCACGCACGCAAATTGCTTTGGGCTTATCAAATGAGAAAAACTTTCGTGCGTGCGTAGAAAAACCCTTGCCGGTAATATTAGGTTGAGCTGTTAATACCATTATCCTAAACTGAGAAAAAAAACGCGTTGTAAGAATAAAAGTTTTTTAATTGATTACCGTTTAAAAATGTTCGTATTTAAATCAAGTGAAAAGCCTTAACAAAATGGATTTTTCTATTATACATACACTACGCACATATAATGGAAATATTCAATTCAAATACGCCCGTATTAAAATGAAGCATTTTTCACTACACGGATGGCTTTTTGCACGTCTCGGATGCTTTTTCATATGTAATTAAGAAAGTATATGTATACAAAGCATGCACAGCGGGGATAACACATACACACATACATGGTATAACATAATGCAGATAACCCCGATTTTTAAAAGTGGCAACAAAAATGATGTATCTAATTATAGACCAAAGTTACCCACAGTTGCGAAAATTTTCGAGTGAGTTATTAAGGAGAAATTGTCATTCTCAGTTAGCAGCTTAATTAGTTCAAACCAACATGGTTTTATTAAAGGAAGGTCCACAGTCTCCAATCTTGCAATTTTTACGGAAGATTGTCTGTCTGCTATTCAAGCTGGCCAGCAAGTCGACACAATATATATACATTTTTCAAAGGCATTTGACAGGTCTTAGTGTCTAAATTATTCTCTATGGGTTTCCACTCTAATTTTTTTTGGAGTGGATTAAATCATATTTGTCTGACAGAAATTGCATGGTTGTGTTCGAGGATGTCTACTCACAGCCTTTTATTGCGACGTCGGGTGTTCCTCAAGGTAGTATACTTGGACCACTGTTGTTTATTTTAT
Organism: Rhagoletis pomonella; assembly: GCF_013731165.1. Classification (NCBI taxonomy): domain Eukaryota; kingdom Metazoa; phylum Arthropoda; class Insecta; order Diptera; family Tephritidae; genus Rhagoletis; species Rhagoletis pomonella. The sequence goes on from NW_023458746.1 coordinate 125,726, forward strand.
TTATTAATGACATAGGGTCCTATATGCGGACGATCTCAAAATTTATTCTATCATTAAAAGCATACACGATTCCATTGCCCTTCAAGGAGAACTTGTTAAATTACACGATTGGTGCATACGAAACCGTCTTTATCTAAATATAAATAAGTACTCACATTGTACTTATACCAGAAAGCTAATTCCGCTCCACACGCGCTATCCTTTTTCTGGATCCCCTCTTAATCATGTTAATGAAGTCAAGGATCTCGGTGTCTATTTCGACACGAAACTAAACTTTTCCACGCATTTTGAATATATAGTTGGCAAATCATACGCGATGCTGGCTTTCGTCCGGCGTAATAGTTCATCTTTTTACGATCCATACACTTTGAAGATGCTTTATATTACTCTTGTAAGATCCAGGTTGGAGTATGCGTCATTCATTTGGAGACCATACCACAATTCTCATATCACGCGATTAGAACGGATACAGAAAAAATTTATAAAATTTGCTTTACGCTCACTGCATTCTAGTGAACCTATTCCCTCATATGAATCACGTTGTGCACTTCTAAATTTACAAACTCTAAGTAGCA
>NW_023458746.1:126400-128349 GCF_013731165.1 Rhagoletis pomonella
GATCTGCTTATCTTGCTTGCTCATTCGTTGCCAACCTCTTGAATGGATCGGTTGATTGCCCTAACCTCTTGGAAATAATAACCTTCAATGTTCCTACACGTAATTTACGCAGTGTTTCTTCTTTCTACATCGTATTTTCTAAAACGAACTATGCAATGTATGCTCCCTTGATTAGAACCTTAGTGGAGCTAAACAATATTCCAACTTTTACCCGTCTCTATCTTGTGGAGCAGTTCGTACTTTATTATACAACTACTTTAACTAGTTTTAAGTACCTCTGAATTATAGTCAGTAAGCATTTATTGTTCAATTGACTGAAATAAATAAATAAATAAATAATCGCGCGCTGTGATGTTGATTCAAACTCAACATTTGAAAACACCTTCACATATATGGCTGTAGCTGAGTGTGCAAAGACGCTTGATAAAATTGGTTGCGGCCAAGAGGGACCGGGTTGAATTACCATCAGACGGAACATGAAATTAATTTTTATTCTTCTTAATTACGAAAAAGCATCTGTGCAATTCACAACCACATATTTTATAACGTATATACTCAAATCTAAAACGAGTTCGGTTGGTGCTCTTTCATATGCGTATTTTTTAAATTTAGCATGTTTTTTTAATTCTAAAATTTTTTTCCCTCAGTGTTGGAATGTGAGTTTATGACATTTGATACGATACTAGGGTTCTAGTACTCGATTCCAAAAAATATCGTTTTAAAAATATCGAGTAGAAAATATTGGTATCGAATGCCAAAAGTATCGATATGGTATCGTATCGTATCGAAATTCGTGTCCCTAGTCGTCTTAAGTTTGAAATACAGCCGATTTCTCAGTGGATGTTTAATAATAATCAAAACATTATCTCTTATTGTCATCTTTTCACAGTGTACTTAATATAAGATTAACTCACCGCCACCTTTCATAAGATTTATTAATGGCGAAACCAGCTTTTCCTGTAAATCCTGTAAAACCTACAGTATCGGTCATATCTATAGCACGCCAGTTCAAAGTGATATTGTGTGCCACTTATGTTTATTTATTTATTTTTAAGAATTTTCAATTAAAATACAGTCCTTTCTCTAATAAACCCCATATAAACCAAAGTTTAATAATTTGTAGAAAACTTCAAAAAAGTGCAACAAATTTTCACCTAAGTTTCAAACTTTTTTCTCGGAAGTGTTACAATTTTTTCGAGTACACAGTTTTTTAGCCACTGCAATTTTAGTCTGATAATGTGCAAATGTCAAGTGGCTACGAATTACCGTTAATTTTTTAGAATTTTTTTTGTCGTATTGGCTTCCATATAATGAATAAACTCAATTTATTTGTATATGGAAGAAATCTGCAACACCTTTGGCGAAAAAAATTCTAAAAAATCAACGGTAACTTTTAGCAACTGGAAACTTGCATATTATCAGACTAAAATTGGTTGGGCTATAAAACTGTGTATTCAGAAAAATTCAAACGCTTCTGAGAAGAAAGTTTGAAATTTAGGTGAAAATTTGTTGCACTTTTTTTAAGTTTTCTACAAATTGTTAAACTTGTTTTTATATGGGGTTTGTTAGAGAAAGAACTGTATTTTAATTGAAAATTCTCAAAAATAAATAAATAAACATAAGTTGCACACAATATCACTTTGAAATGGCGTGCTATAGATATGACCGATACTGTATAAATCGTGAAGTTGGGTTGGGTTGAATCCAAACAGTTTGTTATTTTGCGAAATCCTAGGAAACGAAACAATTGCCTGCTGGCACCTTTTTAATAATGTTTACATGGGTAAAGAGTTATCAAAAACCATTGTTTTGAACATGTAAACCTCAAGTAAATGTCAATTACACCAGTTCACAAAAGTAATTATGAAATGTAAAAATCAGTACAAAATCAGTACAAACTCAAAAAAATCAGTAGATTTTGCGTACTGATTTCGGGCTCTTAGAAATCA